>NC_133327.1:137757200-137919700 GCF_042186555.1 Aquarana catesbeiana | reverse complement strand
CGCCAGCGCAACAGAGTGGAAGGGGGAAACGGGGGGCGGGAGCAGTCAGGCAGGTGCTTCATATAAAGTCCCACCCCCTTGCTCTCTCCCCTTTGATTCATGATAGGGATGGAAATGTGTGACCTTATCAGGCTACAATTTCATTCAAAGTCCCGAGGGATGGAACAATGGGCCTTACCAGGCCGTGTGTTCATACAAAGTCCCTAAACACTACCTTCTAACCTTTATCTATGTACTGTAACATACTGAAGCAGAGCATGATCCCCCTCCCTTCAGAGACTGGACCGCAGGGCAGAATTCCAACATAATGACCCCAAACACACCTCCTAGAAGACCACTAACTTCCTAAAGAAGCTGAGGGTAAAGGTGATGGACTGGCCAAGCATGTCTCCAGACCTAAATCCTATTGAGCATCTGTGGGGCATCCTCGACGGAAGGTGGAGGAGCTAAAGGTGTCTAACATCCACCAGCTCCTTGATGTCGTCATGGAGGAGTGGAAGAGGGCTCCAGTGGCCAGTGATTCTCTGGTGAACTCCATGCCCAAGAGGGTTAAGACAGTGCTGAAAAATAATGGTGGCCACACAAAATATTGCCACTTTGGGCCCAATTTGGACCTTTCACTTAGGGGTGTACTCACTTTTGTTGCCAGCGGTTTATACATTAATGGCTGTGTGTTGAGTTATTTGGCGGGGACAGCAAATTGACACTGTTATACAAGCTGTACACTCACTACTTTACATTGTAGCAAAGTGTCATTTCTTCAGTGTTGTCACATGAAAAGATGTAATAAAATATTTACAAAAATGCGAGGAGTGTGCTCACTTTTGTGAGATACTGTATATATTATAATATACCAAAGTAGTATATAATATATGGGTATTTTAACTGGGAGTCAACATGAAGCTACATGAAGTCTGTAGTACTAAAGGCTGAGAATTTTTTTTTCATGGATATTATCATTTTAAATATAATGCACAATACTGTACTGGTAAGCATTTAGTTTAAATGTTATTGTAACATATATTACCTCCAGTCTATCAGTCTCCAGCTTCTCTGGGTTCAGTTGCTGATCTTCCCTTCACAGCGCTTAAAGTGATTGTAAACATTTACCCTCTGCAGGGGTAGTAGGCATAGAGTGGGTAGCTGTACATGGATCTCCCCCTTAGGTAGCCGTGTTGATCCTCTGCACCTCCGTCACCCCGTTGCTTTAATTCATGGACTTCCAGCACATTTACCGAAACAGAGTTCCTCGGCACGATCCTCACCGGAAAACACAAGGGACTCCCATAGTGTAGTATAAACGATTTATTAAAATAGCATACATAAAAAAACAAACACTGTCCGGCGGTGATCCAAATAGGCAAGGGCGCATGCAGTGGTGTGGATAGGAAGCTAATCCGTAGCGTGCGCACCACCTGCGTTCCAAGCCGAACCTTCCGGGTATGGCCTAAGAGCGTCACGCTCTTAGGCGTGCATTGCAGACTTGTCTCCAGCTGGGTTGCGTCCCTACCCAATTACATTTACCCACAACACATGTTCACTTTATGATATAATTCATATACCTACTGATAGGAGACCTGTACACCTTTTACAGATTTATATGCACTTTTTTCAAATATATGTACACCTGGGTTTTTATTTATCATTTAGAATTAACTTATTAATAAAACTTCTTGTGCCACATAAGGTAGTGCCACTTCCCCACTCTCTTGTACACTTGTCACACTTACCTGCTTTGTGAAATGGCTTTGCACAGCCCCGATTCTCCTCTTCTGAGGTCCCCCGACAGTGCATCTGGCTCCTCCTACCTCCAGAGCACCCCAATAGCAAGCCACAAAGTATAGTATAGAGTGCCCCTATAGAAAGGTAAAAAAATCTTCCGCCTTTTAGAATCACTATAAATTGCTTCCTCCTCCTGCCCAGGACTACATGTACCATTAGGCATTGCCCCGCACTTAGCACTGACATGTATGGATGGTGTACTGAGCTGTATGTGTGCTTCACTGTATTTTATGATATGTAAACATATAACGCATTTTTTATGCAGGCCAACTAATTGGCTGATCAACTAATCGATTATGAAAATAGCTGTCCACTATTTTCATAATCTATTATAATCAATTATGTTGATTAGTTGTTTCAGTCCCTAGAACCTAGCAACAGAGGAGACAAAGCCATTTATCACTGGCAGGGGTGCATACAATTGTCAGATTTTATTGTTGGATGTGAAACCTTTATCTCATATGCACCTTTTATCTTGTGGTTATGTATTATAATAAAGGAGTATTTTTCATAAAACATTCCCTTTGACCACTCTCATTCTTGGTGAACCGTCCTTCTTTTTTTTTTTTTTTTTTTTTTTTGTTTTGTTTGTTTTTTTTTAATTTAAGAAACAACATGATTTTTTTTTTTTTTGCCAATTTTTCTGGTGATAATTTTTGCATCAAAATGTACAGTTCACAAGTAATATTGCATTGGAATGGAGTTATCTTTCTGCATTTAATAAACTTATAACTGTCTGAAGCTTTTTTTTTTCTCATGAATCATTATTCTATTTTAGCATTTTTTTTTTTTTAACCCAAAATAACTTTTTTTTTATCATCTATCCTTCATGGACACCTGATTGAACTAAGCTGTTTTTGCCAGCTAAAATACAACATGTATAGAAGATCCTTTTAAGAATTGTAAGACAAAAATAGTTAAAATTCGGAAATAAAGCACAGTTATGAAAATACTCCAAGCCACATCCTTTGGGCACTTGCCAGTAATGTTTCAGAGAAACTGAAAAAGCCATGAGGCAGGCAATGTACTGACTTTTTTTTCTTGTGTAAGTAAATATGTTCAGGGTAGATCTAAAAATGTGATCAAAAGAAGGCTATTGTTCTTCCTTTGGATATAAACTATTGCAACAAAAATTATTTTAATTTTTTTTCTTCAATTTTGTAAAGTAGTGGCGTTATCTTATAGGCTTCCATTGTTAGGTCCCAATCATACCGCTTTTGTATGTTGCAGTGCCTTAGCGCACATATTGTACATTAATGTGCTTTATTATCAGCGGACATATCATGTGGTTTTTACTTTTTTTTCCCCCAACGTTGGATGATGCTTATCTCTGGGTTGTGGTACTCTGCAATGCTCATGTGTTTGGGTATACTTTCAGTGTGCATTCGGGGGCCATTTAGCTCTCATTCACATAAGGTCCCCATGCAAGTAGTCCCATTCATGCCAATTGGGACACAGCTGCTGCTCATTGTTTGACATCCATGCTAGTCCTTGAGCACTGTCAGCGTTTGAGGACTCTCACCCATACGTCTGTCAGATTGGGAGCAGTGTCTGTCCGTGCAGCTGCTGCATCTCAATTGACACGAATGGGACTGCCTGCATTGGGATGCGCAGAACACCTATGCATCCCCTTGCAGGCGAGCACAGGCTTATGCTTAAAGATGCCCATATGATGCATTAAAGGCATTGTACACATTCAAATGTTTTTGTAATATTTAACTAGGTATTGGTGTAGTTATATTTCCTGTATCATTTGTTTGCCTTGCCTTGTAATGATGAGCTCACAAGTCATATGCCTGATATCATTGTCTATGTCCATGTATTCATTCACCTAGCTTGTCACTATTCTCTAAAGCACGGTCCCCAAGCCCTTGGCCTGTTGATGACTGGACCGCACAGCAGGAGGCGAGCGGTGACCGCAGTCCACACAGGGTTATCACAGACCACGGTCGCTGCTCACCTCCTGCTGTGTGGCCACAACCGTTTGTCTTCTCCCAGCTCCTCCACCCGCCCAGTCGACTTTGTCATGCTGTCAGCAGGGCAGGGGGGTGGGCGGAGCTGCAGATCAGAATGGAGAGCGGCTGCCACCCCCTACCCTGGGAGAGGGGACATGGACTGATTACAGCCTCTGCCCTACCTAAGGTCCTGTGCAGTGGAGGCAGAGATTGGAATAGGGAAGTGTGATGTTAGAGAGGAAGGGGCAGTAATGGAGAAGGCTGTGATTGCCAGGGGCACTGTACCATAAAGGGGACTGCACTGTAATCATTACAGTGCAGTCCCCTTTACATCACAGCCCCCCTGTACATTACCCCCTTTACAGAGCAGTTCTTTTTACAGAGCAGTCTCCTTTATATTAATGTAAAGGGGGCACTGTAATGTAATGGATGGCTGTGATGTGAAGGGGAACTGAGGACACTGTGGGACTGCTTTAAAGGGGGAACTGTGATGTAAAGCAGTACTGTGGACACTGATATAAAGGGAGGACTGTGCTGTAAAGGGGGGCTGAGGACAGAGAAAGAAAATCTCATCCCCGGCCCATCCACCACGACCATTCCCCCGGTTCCTGGGAAAATTTGCTCCCCTGGAATGGTCCCTGTTTGCCAGAAAGGGCTTTTTGTTTTTCGGGTCACACAGCCCTCAGTCCCACCCCTTGTCATTTTCCCTGTGTTGCATCACAAATGTGGGAGTGCTAATGTGTTGTTTTTCGGGTCACACAGCCCTCAATCCCACCCCTTGTCATTTTCCCTGTGTTGCATCACAAATGTGGGAGTGCTAATGTGTTGCAGCTTGCATGGTGAACTCTTTGTGCATACTCTGCCTCTTTGTGGCTGTGTCAGATCTAATTACCGCATCCACACCAGTGCTAGACAGAGAGACCCAGGGATTGTGGGATGTATAATTTCTTCGCAGGTGTCAATTCTCAGACTGCAGACAGAGGTCATGCATTAACCAGTACAATAGCATGCTGCATGCATCCTGTTTGAACACAAACAGAAACATCTGACACCGGAATGTGAAGATTTAGGCTGGGCTCACACTTATGAGAATTTGGATGCTGGTTTCCCCACATCCAATTTGCATGATAGGAGACGGTGACCGGCTCTCAATAGAGTTTACACAGCTTTGGGGCGGCCACAGTTCCCACTGGAAAAGGGTCCTGTGCGTCTTTGGCTCCGTTTTCAGGCCTGAATTCAGGCAAAAATTTGGACCTGATTTGCCCCTGCTGTGAGCCGCAGCTAGTGTAAACCCAGCCTCACTCTAATATAGGCTGTGCGTACAGGGCAACAAATGTCACCGTGAAACTACATCAGTGCACATCTTATGCAGGTTAAAAACACAGAGTGCACATAGGAAGGCTTATAAAGCCTTTAAAATGGATCCATCAAACATGTGTTACAGCAATGTACAGATGTGATGTGACGCCAGCTTTAGGCCTCATTTACATGGGTGCAGGATTCTGTACAGCATGGAGAAGGTGTATCACCAAACATCCGAGCATTTGCATGCGTACAGGGTTGAATGAGAGTCCCTGGATACAAACTGCCTGCGTTCAGGGCTGCTCATCTGTCTCTGTACAAATGCAAACACTTGGATGTGCAGTGACACATGTGAAACCGCAACTTGTCATTGATTTTTACAGGCTACTGTATGCAAGCACCTGTAACTTCCGGGAGGCCCCTGGCCACATAAATACCCACCTTCACTGGTAGGCCCTCTGCGCTCATGTGCATGAGACCATAAAACCTAATCACTATATTCTTATATCAACCTTAACATGTTAATTACATTTGAATGTAATTTTCAGTATTTTTAAATATGCAGTTTTAATTAAAATAATACCTTGTGATCGTGCAATGAAATATTTGTTCCATCAGATCCTGTTCTGTGCTTGTGTGTGTTGTTGTTCTATCACATAGTCTTCTGGAGTATATGCATGTAGGCTGCAGAAGCTCAACACTGCTAGATACAACAAAGAATGAAATAAGGGTGAAGCAACATTATATTTAAAAAGGTCAGTTATTTGGAATACCCTGCGCCTCTGCAAAATAAAAGTAGTTTAAGCCGGCCATAGATGGATTGAATCTCGGCCGGTTTAGTGGGAACTGACTAAGATTCGATCCATCTATGAGCAGGCTGATTGTACCCAATTCGATCCATCGATTGACTTGGGTACAACCAGCATTGTGGATTTTTAGCATACGATTATTGCCAGCAGCTATAGCCACTGGCAATAATCATTGTGTTCTCCAGGCAGGAACGGGAGAACACAATAGTTCCGCAGGAGGGATTCCCCCATCAACACTGACTGTGACGGGGGAATTAAACGATTGTTTCCTGCAACGTGTGGTTGCAAGAAAGAAGATCGCATAATCTATGACCTGCCCAAGTTAGCATTTATATTTACTAGTACAGGCGGTCCCCGGGTTGCAAACATCCCACATTACAAATGACTCCTACTTACAAACGAAGGAAGTGAGTGGAAATCTACCCCTAGGAAGGGAAATTTACTCCTGTACGAGTTATCATGGGAAAAAGGGGTCTCCACTGAAGCGTTATCACCAATACTTGTTTCCACAACAACCCAAAATTTTCAAAATCCAATTGTCATAGGGACTGTAGGGATGCGGCCGTGAAGCAATGGCGGTGACAGCACCCGAGCAGCTGATGGAAACATCGACTGCGGTGCCGACATTACTGGATTCCAGGACAGGTAAGTGTCCTAATGTTAAAAGTCAGCAGCTAGAGTATGTGTAGCTGCTGACTTTTAATTTTTAAAAAGGGTGTGGGTGGAACTCCTCTTTAAGAACAAACTAAGACCCTATCTTGTTTAGGGCTGCCTGTATTTGTAAGCCATAAAATGCCCCACTGTCTGTGACTGGCATGACTTGCTGATATTTGTAGTTTCTCTTCACCTGAAGGGCCCCTGACTGTGAGTCATGCTACAAGAGAGAGCTCTGGTCCTAAAGCCTAAGTGAATGTGACAGTAAGAAGTAACCCAGAACTGAGTGGTATGCAGTAGCTCAGTAGGACAAATAGCATAGACAAGCTGTGATGGTTTTCAGATGGAAGCCGTGCAAATCATATAATACAATAGTGACGTCAATGCTGTCGTAATCCTGCAGGATGTTAAATTGATATAATTGATTAGTAGTGACTAGGTTATTTAGCATGCCAAAAAATTGTAACAGGTCATTTATTGTAATGTATAATTTTCTTGCTACTGCACACTAAGCTCAAGAACTTTCACAGTTCATAACTGGTATAAGAGCTCCAAGGCTGTGATTTTCTGCCTTTATATGGTTAAAGAACTCCCCAGTAGAGCTAACCATACAGGCTTAGATTGCTGTTCTCCAGCCTCGTGGACTAAAAGAAACAATTCAGTTGATTTCCCCTATCCATGCTAAACAGCACAGATGGAGGAATCTGCACTGCAGGCCATTATATTCAGACAGCCATGATTGCCTGAATACCCAAACAGTGGCAGTATCTGATGGGATGCACTAATTGTTTGGCCAGCAGTTCTCTACTTGGCTTAGTTGACTTTTACCTGACTTTAGTTAAGCCGAGGAATGCCAACAGGGTCACCCAGGGCTCAAATTTAAGCTTTATATGGCTAGATTAAAGAGGAGCTCGTCATTTTTGTGTTTTATTAAAAGTCAGCAGCTAGAAAAAAAAAAACTAGCTCCCAACATTTAAAAAAGACACTCACCTGTCCCAGGATCCAGCAATGTGTTCACCTGAGACGTTTCTTTCCTTGGTACTCTATCCCTGGTGCCAGCATCTCAACTAGACACCCGGCTGTGATGGCTTGCGGCTTCACAACCAGGTGCTCACTAAGCATGTGTGAGCCATCCTGCACATTGTGAATGGTCCTGCAGTCTTCTGGAACCTTTGACCTTTTCCAGAAGACTGCAGGGAGGGAGGGGAAAGGAGAACTTCCGCTCGGATCGCCTAGGTCAGTGATGGCGAACCTTGGCACCCCAGATGTTTTGGAACTACACTTCCCATGATGCTCATGCACTCTGCAGCGTAGGTGAGCATCATGGGAAATGTAGTTCCATAACATCTGGGGTGCCAAGGTTCGCCATCACTGGCCTAGGTGATCGAAGTGGGTACCTGTCAAAACCAGGTACCCGCTCCGCTCCCCCCCCCCCCAAAAAAAACGTGCCATTTGGGGAAAAAGAGGGGGGGCGCCTTAAAGCAAAGCTTCCCCTTTTAGGTGGCGCTCTGCTTAAAAGTGGAATTAAAGTCCCGCTGTCAAAAATTGCGAGCAAGCAGGCTTTTTATTGTAAAAGAGATATGCAATGTCTCTCTTTTGTAATAAAAGGCCCCTACCTTTTTGCTGTCTTCTGCGGAATGTAAACTCATCTGCGAATGCACTGCTCAGCTTGCACCACTAGCATGGTCCATCTGTGCCGAGATGACTGATGTTGGGTTAAAAAAAAAAAATGGAAAAAACAAACACTAAAATACTTTGTAAAGTGAATCACAGTGACTATGTGCACCTTAACCACTTAAAGATCTCCCCATAGCAGTTTTACTGCTTCCAGGGCAGCTCTCCTGTGCAGAATTACATGTGTGTATACATATGTGATTCTACACTTCAGCCTGCAGGGGGCACTCATGCCGCTTCTGCAGAAGCCGATCTGCAGTTGCCGGGCACTGGATGTCCACTGGCACCCACCGATCATCGGATTTTGTGTTCCTGCAAGGCACCTAACACAGTACACAGAAACGCTGGCTAAGCACACAGTTAACCCTTTGATAGTCTTAGATGTTTAACCCCTTCCCAGCCAGTGTCAGTAGTACAGTGACCGTGCATATTTTTAGCACTGATCACTGTATTAGTGTCACTGGTTCCCACAAAGTGTCAGTTAGTGTCTAATTGTCTGTCGCAATATTGCAGTCTTGCTATAAGTTGCTGATTGCTGCCATTACTAGTATAAAAATAAATGAATAAAAATTCCAGTATATATCCCATAAATTGTAGACACTATAACTTTTGTGCAAACTGATAAAAAATACGCTTATTGGGATTTTTTAACAAAAATATGTAGCATAATACATATTGCCCTAAATTTATGAAGACATTTAAAACATCTTTTTTTTTTTTTTTTTGGGATATGTTTTATAGCAGAAAGTAAAAAGTTGTTGTTTTGTTTTTTTTTTTTTTTTTTGTTTTATAGCGCAAAAAATAAACGCAGTAGTGATCAAATACCAATTTTATTTCGGTACAGTGTTGCATGACCGCGCAATTGTCAGTTAAAGTAACACCGCGCCGTATCGCGAAGAATGGCCTGCTCATGAAGGGGGGTAAATCTTCCAGAGGTTAAGTGGTTAAAGGTGAACTCTAAGATTTTTTTTTTTGCATAGTTAGATTGGTCCAGCTTGGACCAGCTATACTTACAGTATCTCACAAAAGTGAGTACACCCCTCAGATTTTTGTAAATATTTTATTATATCTTTTCATGTGATGACACTTTTCTACAATGTAAAGTAGTGAGTGTACAGCTTGTATAACAGTGTAAATTTGCTGTCCCCTCAAAATAACTCAACACACAGCCATCAATGTCTAAACTGCTGGCAACAAAAGTGAGTACACCCCTAAGTGAAAATATCCAAATTGGGCCCAATTAGCCATTTTCCCTCCCCGGTGTGACGTGACACGTTAGTCTTACAATGTCTCAGGTGTGAATGGGGAGCAGGTGTGTTAAATGTGGTGTTATCACTATCGCTCTCTCATACTGGTCATTGGAAGTTCAACATGGCTCCTCATGACAAAGAGCTCTCTGAGGATCTAAAAAAAAGAATTGTTGCTGTAGATAAAGATGGCCTAGGCTATAAGAAGATTACCAAGACCCTGAAACTTAGCTGCAGCACGGTGGCCAAGACCATACAGCAGTTTAACAAGTCAGGTTCCACTCAGAACAGGCCTCGCCATGTTCGACCAAAGGAGTTGAGTGCATGTGCTGTCTTTGGGAAATAGACGTATAAGTGCTGCCAGCATTGCTGCAGAGGTTGAAGGGGTGGGGGGTCAGCCTGTCAGTGCTAAGGCCATACGACGCACACTGCATCAAATTGGTCTGCATGGCTGTCGTCCCAGAAGGAAGCCTCTTCTAAAGATGATGCACAAGAAAGCCTGCAAACAGTTTGCTGAAGACGAGACTGAGGAGATGGTACAGGGGATGGTCAGAGACTGGGGACATGGTACAGGAGATGGTCAGAGACTGGGGACATGGTACAGGAGATGGTCAGAGACTGGGGACATGGTACAGGAGATGGTCAGAGACTGGGGACATGGTACAGGAGATGGTCAGAGACTGGGGACATGATACAAGAAGTGCCTGTCAGATGCAGCCAAGCTGTGTCCCCGGTAGTGCAGCCTGTGTCCCCGGTAGTGCAGCCTGTGTCCCCGGTAGTGCAGACAGTGTCCCCATTGCAGCCAGTGAAGGGAGAGGAGAGCCGCCGCCTGCTTAATCAAACAGGTGGCGGCTCTCCTCTCTTCTACGATAAAGGAATCCTCCCTGATAGGCGGCATCAGGGGTGGGGTGGAGCCCCGCCCCATTCGGTATCGGCAAAAATTCTCTTTCGGCTTTTTGCCGAAAGGGCCATTTTCGCCCGATATGTTTCGGTGGCCGAAATTTCGGTGCATCCCTAATTACAACTACTTGTATAGCGCTGTCAATTTACGCAGTGCTTCAGAATATAGTGCGTTTTTTAAGTTCTGTCTTTTTTTTTTTTTTCTTTTTTTGTCACCAGACCGCTGCATAGTAATCTTTTGCTTTTATTTCCACTATTGTTGTTTGTAGTTTCTTTATGTTTTGTAATACTTCACCTTTTCTCAGCATATTGAGCAATTATGACCACAAAGACAAGTGCAAATGTTCCTGTCTGCTACTCATCTCTAGAAAAACAGCAGCATTTGTCTAAGGCCTCTTTCACAGCTGTGCGAATTGTCCTGCGACTTGGGACTACAAAGTCATGACAAGTCCTACCCCATGATTTCCAATGAGTACCGTTTATATCTGTGCGACTTCAAAGTGGTCCCTGCACTACTTTGGTCCAACTTTGATGCGACTTGAGGTCCATAGACCTTATATTACACAGGCATTGCTTCAAGTTGCATCAAAGTCATGTGAATTTCAGATTGCACAAGTGTGAAAGGGGCCCTTTGGAAAATCTGAGGCTTGGGACTCTGAAAATACATAGTAGTGTGGTATGCTGGAATATTTTACCATGTTAGCTCCTGAAAAAACATGGAGAGATTGTGACATTCATCCACACCTCCATTCACAGAACACCTTGTATGCAGTGAAAAGAATACAGGAAGTTTTATGAATGGCTTGGGTGGAGACAGTTTGACTATTGGCTTTAACTGTACATTTCAGCGCCGCATCTTTGGCATTTACTGTAGTGTATGGGAGGAATAAGATTAACAATTTAGTGAATGCAGAAGCTGCAACACATGGGGTATGCAGAGCGCGACTCGGCCCCGCCCCTCACTGGCTGTGATTGACAGCAGCAGGAGCCGATGACTCCTGTTGTCTTCCTGTTGTCCAATGAGAGAGAGCCAGGAGAGTTACTGCTCTCGTGCACGTTGCTGGAGATTGGGCTCAGATAATAATAAAAAGGGGGGGGGGGGGGGGTGGCTGCATGCAGAAGGTTTTTGACCTTAAAGCCCCTTTGTAATAATAAGATATACTACAGTGTCTGTATTTTTTGAAAATTTGGCAGCTAAATACCTTTTCAACACGTGACCGCCCTCCGTTTGCTTCCCCCTACAGTGGGAGGGGCTGAGATTTCCCCCTGACGTCACTTGACCACACATCAGCGATGTGAAAAAGGTAATTAGCTGCTGAATTTTATAAAAAAAAAGACCCTGTGTAGTATATGTCTTATTATAGAGGGGCTGGCAATAATTGGGATCAGTAACTTTACTGCCACATGGAAAGCAACATGAGGGGAGGGACTGTTTTTTCTTTTTTTTTTTTTTTTATCAGCTCACACACTATGAAGTGACAGGGAGAGAGGGACAAGGAGAGCAGTGGGATGATGGAGGCATGGAAACTGAGCACAATATGAATGCTGATCCATGATAATTACCTTGGTCAGCACACTAAGGGGGACACAGGAACAGGCAGGATCAACCAGGTTTTTTACAGCATACAAAAGGTCAAATGTGCTTGTGCTAGCACTATGCGGTTTAACATGCTTTAAAGGAAC
Source organism: Aquarana catesbeiana (assembly GCF_042186555.1). NCBI lineage: Eukaryota > Metazoa > Chordata > Amphibia > Anura > Ranidae > Aquarana > Aquarana catesbeiana. The sequence continues at coordinate 137,907,694 of NC_133327.1, read as the reverse complement.
AGGATTTTTTTTTTAGGTTACAACCTCTTTTTATCCCCTTGGCACTAGCCCTTCCCGAGCCTTTAAGGGGTTTCAGATGCTTTGAGGGGGTTTATGGTCATGTAACCGCTGTGATTGGAGGGCACGTGATCGGAAAGCTCTCGATCACAAGAAGCGATCAGGAGCTTTTCATAGCTGCTGGTAACTCTGCCGGGAGCTCATAGGGCGTGTGTGCTCGGCACAGCTGTATTTACATTCTGGTACGCAAATATGCAGCCGCTCGGCGTTAAGGCCCACCAACTGAGAGGCTACATATTTGCATACTGTCAGCACCAAGATTTTAATGGTAAAAGATAAACTTGTACCTTTAGAACCACTTTAACTGCTTGCTGCCCGCCCACCATCAAATGACGGCGGGGTGGTGCAGCTCTCGTTCTGGGACGCCATCCCAGAATGGCCGCTCTTGCGCATCTGCGGCGATTGCGGCCATGCCGTGTTGCTAAGACACGGCCAACCCCGATCTCTGTAAAGAGCCGCGTCCGCGGCTCTTTAACCATGTGATCGGCTGTGTCCAATCACAGCCGGTCACATGTAAACAAGGCGATGCCGGTAATCGTCTCTCCTCTCCTCACACTGACAGAGTGTGAGAAGAGGCAAGTTGATCAGCGGCATCTCCTCACAGGGGGACATCTAGGGATGTAATCGGGGCACTGATCATCAGTGCCCTGATTACAAGAAATAAATACAGTGTCACAGAACAGTGCCCACCAATGCCAGCATACAGTGCCCACCACTGCCCACAAGTGCCACCAATCAGTGCCCATTAGCGATGCCAGTCAGTGCTGGCAATCAGTGCCACCTATCAGTGCTGCCCATCAATGCCCATCACTGTTGTCGATCAACTCCCATCAGTGCCACCCATCAATGCCCATCTGTGCCACCTATCAGTGCTCATAAGTGAGGCATATTAGTGCCTCCTCATCAGTGCCACCTCATCAGTGCCCATAAGGGCCACCTCATCATTGCTCACCAGTTCAGCTCATCAGTGCCCATCAGTGCCGCCTCATCAGTGCACATCAGTAAAGGTGAAAAACTACTCAGTTACAAAATTTACTGACAGAAAAAAAGTAAAAAACATTTTGTTTTAAAAAAATTTTTTTTTTTTTTTTGTAAAAAATCAAAACCCCAGCAGTGATTAAATACCATCAAAAGAAAGCTCTATTTGTGTGTAGAAAATGATAAAAAATGTGTTAGGTATAGTGTTGCATGACCGCGTAATTGTCATTCAAAGTGCGACAGCGCTGAAAGCTGAAAAATGTCTTGGGCAGGAAGGGGGTGTAAGTGCCTGGTAGGCATGTGGTGAAAGAGGAAGTTTAGGTATAGCAATTTTTAGTTATATTAGCTATTCCAATCTAGCTTGGACTAGTGTAAGTATGTGTGTTTCATGAAAAAAAAAAAAAACAGCCAACACAACAGCGCTCAAAAGGATAGTCACCAGACCAGGGCAATGTTTGTAGTCTATGTTCCCTTTGGAACAATGTTTCAGCGGTGCAGCCCTCCTCAGACAGGGGAATTCAACCAACTACTGCAAAAGAACATACAGGCGGCACAAACGCCTAGTGCATCACCCAAGGTTTATTAAAAAAGACATAAAGCCAATTAAATATTCAGAAAAGGACAAAAGCAACCTGCATGACAACAATCTCTGAGGGTCAACCCATGTGGCAACGAATGACCAGATTATAGGTGATGACGGCAACTTTACGCGTTTTGGGGATGCATCTGGGGAACGTGTCAGCTTGCTGACATCGCCTATAGTCTGGTCGCTTCTTGCCACACTGGTTGACCATCAGAGATTGTTATCATGCATGTTGCTTCTGTCCTTTGCAAGTATTTAATTGGCTATGTGGCTTTGTTTTGTTTAATAAACCTTGGGTAATGCACTAGGCGTTTGCGCCTTCTGTGTGTTCTTTTGCAGTATGTATGTTTCATACTTGTGGGATCGCCGTGGAAGCTGTCTATTGCTCTAATAGACTCCATTACTTCAGTGTTTGCTAGCTTTTAGGTCCTGTGCCGAGCAGGTGGCCTGCTGCATCGTGAACACAGAGGGTACATTCACACTGAGGGCAGGTTTGAAATCGTGCAAGTTCAGCTGAACTCACACAATTTCAAATCCACGTTTCATTATGAGTTTGGGGGGCAATTTGAAAGACATCTGTGCAGGTTCATGCACAGATATCTATAGAAATCACCCCCAAAGTCGCCAAAAGTAGTGCAGGAACTACTTTTGGAAATCGGTTTGGCGCCACAAAGTCGGTGTCGCACCGATTGGGACAGCGCTGTTGCCGGCAATAGGCTGCGATTTGACACGTCAAATCGCGCCCATGTGTACGGGGGCTCAGGGTCGCTCACTCAGCATGTGCATCAGCGCCTCGGTCGCTCACTTGGCATCTTGATATCGCAGCACCCGCCTCTCCACCTGGTCCAATCAAATAATATTTTGCACTTGAGAAATTGCAAAGTGTTCTGAGTAGTGTCAGGGACCTAAAAGCTAGAGGGATATTTAGTCAAGACAAATGTTGGCAATTATTTGAAATGCATGTACCTTCTCTCATACATGCATAGTGCTAGGTATTTATATTTTGTGAACAATGTCTCAAGTAGTGAGAATGCTAATCTAAATAAAGGAAGGAACATGCAAGGAGAAAGCAGGCAGCAGGCAATGCGATTTGTTTATTTGATTAGTTTAAAATATGTCCCTGGGAAATGTAGTGATGGATGTGTAATTCTTATTTGAGAATGTTTAGTGTCATATTAAGATGGAATACAGAGCTAGGCGGGGGTGGAGAGGACATGACAGGCTCAGACGAGATTGGGGGGGGGGGGTAGAAAATCCTTGTAAGACAAGCGGGGACATCAGGAGCCTGCAGAGAGCTGGGACAGAAGCTTACTGCTAGGTGGATGGGGGCTTGACAAGTATCCAGAGGATGTTGGCAAGGGAAGGCAGAGAGTGGGAGTTGTCAGGAACAGACAGTGAATGAGGATCGTCAGGAAAGTGTTGTCAGGGACAGGCAGTCAGCAGCTGTTGTCACATACGGATTGTTGTCGCAGTCAGCCAGGATTTAGAAGAAGCTTTCTGATTCCAGTCCTTTAAAACCCTTTAAGAATTTGTCTTTATGGTCACAGCTGGGTTCATTAGTGAGGTAGGAAATTTAGTTTTTTTTCATTTAAATAGGGTTAAAACACTCTGCAGCTTTACTAAGGATAATAATGTGTCCCAGAACATATGCCCATCGGACATGTTCCTGGACAGGGTAATAGAAAAACTGCCAGTATGTTAACCAATGTCAGCCTAAATAATAACATATGGTGCCAGCACACCGAGGAGCTGTGCTCAATAGTCCGAGGCTTTATTTAAAGTGATCACATCAAAAAGTCCCGACGCACCTCCAGTCAGAAAGGTGTCCAATCAGGGATTGTACATTTTACAGCTGATCGCCACATTCACCCTGGATTCACCCTGGTACGACAAACGCTCCGACATTGGAAGCTCATGTCGCATAACGTGTGAAAATCAATGTTTCCCTATGGGGGAGCCGCCTTAACTGGAGCGACACAAGTCGGTCCCACTTTGAAAATGCTCCCTGCACAATTTTGGTCCTACTTCAGCCCATTGAATATCATTGAAGTTGGATCAAAATAGGATCTTTGTCCTAACCATCCAACATCCGACATAGTGATTACAGCAGCAGTAAAAAGAATTCATGTCAGGCTGGGTTCACACTGGTACGACTCAAAATTCATACCACTTTGGATCCAACTTTGCCCTGCGACTTGAAGTCCGACATGCGTCCGACTTCAATGAACAGGGATCAGACTTTGATCCCCGACAATACCAGGCACTGTCTGGTATGAATCTTTAGGGGGAGAATGTTAAAGAAGAAAAAAAAAAAACGGCATGGGTCCACCCTCCAAGAGCATACCAGGCTCTTCGTTCTGGTATGGATTTTAAGGGGGACCCCCACGCAGTTTTTTCAGCGTGGGGGTCCCCCCCAAAATCCATAACAGACCCTTATCCGAGCACACAGCCTGGCAGGTCAGGAAAGGGGGTGGGGACAAGCGAGCGCCCCCTCCTGAACCGTACCAGTCCACATGCCCTCGACATGGGGGGGGGCCTTTGGGGTAGGGGGGTTGTCTGGGTCTGCAGGAGGGTGGCTTATCGAAATATGGAAGCCCCCTTTAGCAAGGAGGCCCCCAGATCCCGACCTCCCACCCTATATGAATGAGTATGGGGTACATTGTACCCCTACCCATTCACTTAAAAAAAGTGTCAAAAATAAAACACATTACACATGGTTTTTAAAGTAATTTATTAAGCAGCTCCGTCTCTTCCGACTTCTTCTCCCCTCTCTGGCTCTTCTGCCTCTTCCACTGACGTCTTCTGCCTCTGCCGGTTCTTCTCCCCTCTCTGGGTCTTCTCTGCTGATGTCTTCTAGCCCTCTCCGGTTCTTCTCCTTCTGTCCGCTGTCTTCTGCCTCTGCTGGGTCTTCTCCACTATCTTCTCGCTCTTTTGCTGAGTCTTCTCCCTCTGTTCTTCTTCCGATGTTGACACAACGTTCTCTCCTGCTCTGCCGGGTGCGTGGTGTGCCACTAAATATATTGGCATGGGGTGGGGTCACCGGAAGGCCCGCCCCTTATGTCACCGCCCATCATGCACCGGGCAGTGACATCATAACGGGCGGGCCTCCAGATGACTTCACACAGTGACCCCGCCCCATGCCAATAAAAGTAGTGGCACACCGCATACCCAGCATTAGAGCAGGAGAGAGCATCGAGTCAACATCGGAAGAAGAACAGGCAGAGAAGACCCAGCAGAGGCAGAAGACAGCAGACAGAGGGAGAAGTACCGGAGAGGGCTAGAAGACATCAGGGAAGAGGGGAGAAGAACCGGCAGAGGCAGAAGACGTCAGTGGAAGAGGCAGAAGACCCGGAAAAGGGAGAAGTTGTCGGAAGAGACGACGGAGCTGCTTAATAAATTACTTTAAAAACATGTGTAATGTGTTTTATTTTTTGACACTTCTTTTTTTTTAGGTGAATGGGTAGGGGTACCCCCTACTCATTCACATAGGGTGGGGGGCCGGGATCTGGGGGCCCCCTTGTTAAACGGGGCTTCCAGACTCCGATAAGCCCCCCCACCCGCAGACCCCGACAACCAACGGCCAGGGTTGTCAGGAAAAGGCCCTTGTCCTCATCAACATGGGGACAAGGTTCTGTGGGGTGGGGGGGGGGGCACAGGCCACCCTGCCCCAAAGCACCCACCCCCCATGTTGAGGGCATGTGGCCTGGTACGGTTCAGAAGGGGGGGGGGGGGAGTCGCTCGTCCCCACCCCCTTTCCTCACCTGCCAGGCTGTTTGCTCAGATAAGGGTCTAGTATGGATCATGTAGTATGTTAAAACCAATTACTTTTATTACATCAAACAACAATGAAAGTACTCACATCGATTAAAAATATAACAGACAGAACTCCACGAGTCGCGAACTCGTTTGCTAGCGTCTATTCTGGTGCCTTTCTGTCCCTACGCTTGGCATCGCGGTCAAGTGACTTCATCAGGGAATGGCTTCAAATATGTCTGTTATATTTTTAATCAATGTGAGTACCTTCATTGTTTGATCTAACAAAAGTAATTGGTTTAAACATACTACACGATCCGGAACCTCCCTTTTTTTTTTTTTTCCTATTTCTGATCCGTGCATCCACTGAGAGACAAAGACATTATTTAGATCCATACCATTGGTCCAGGATTATGGTGTAAGGAGGAAGCATATGATACAGATATATATACATATGCGGTCACCTCATTACTGCAAGGTAAGAGGCCATTCCCACTATTGTGTTTACTTTGCACGAAGAGGAGAAATTTGTTTTCCAGCACTTTGATGTCTTTTTTTTTTTATTGCTTGTTTTGCACAGTTTATTTGCTCGTTTGCACAATTCATATGAATTTGCACATTTTTTTTATTCTTAGATTATTTTATTGTTCAGCATTTGTCTATCATTTTTTTTTGCACCTTGCACTTTGGTATCAGTTACTTTATATTGTATTGTGAAGAGTTTTTATATATTTTTTTATTTATCCATTTATATTTGTACTACTACTTTTAGCAACACATTGGGGGTTATTTACGAAATGCAAATCTACTACAAGTGCAAAGTGCACTTGGAAGTGCAGTCCCTGTAAATCTAAGGGGTAGATCTGAAATGAGGGGAAGCTCTGCTGATTTTATCATTCAGTCATGTGCAAGCATAAATGCTGTTTTTTATTTTCCTTGCATGTCCCCCTCGGATCTACAGCGACTGCACTTCCAAGTGCACTTTCAGTGCAATTTCAAGTGCACTTTGCAAAGTGGATTTGCCTTTTGTAAATAACCCCCATTGTCCCTTGTTCGAATATTTTGCCTATTCGTTTTTTGTGTTTGAACAGCGCAGCACCACCCCCATCTTTTTAACATTTCTGTATATGGGTATGGACTGACCCTTATTCGGTGCCTGCAGCAGTTCTTTCCTTATTTGATATACTTACATGGTAGCGCAGGAATATTTATATCCTTTTATCATGAACATTGGCACCCCTGCACCCCTGCGCATCTCCGCCGAGGGAACGAACATGCTCAGTTGAGTAAAACGGGGGGGGTTAGGAGGCCGGTCAGTGTCAGAAGTTTTGTCAACCTTCATGCATAGAATGCATGAAGATGAAAAAACAGGAGGGTTTGTAACCCCTATAAGCTGCAAAGGCAGCATCCGGCATGAATTAAACGGACAGACATTTTGTACACTGAACGTAACCCATTCAAGTGAATGGGGCTGTGCTGAAACCTCCCTGCAGCCATGTGCATTGCATGTGGTTGTGGCAGGGTAATGCAGTAATTATGGGGTTAAAAGAAGCAGTGAAAAGATGACATATTGACATAGCTTGAATCACTTTTCAGAGGAGCACCAGTCCATGCTGAATGCGTAAACGAGCCCTAAAAGTAATTTGGGTACTTGTTGGAGGCTTGTTAAACACCCATTCAAACGGAATGAACTACTTTAAGGCCCCTTTCACACTGAGGCGCTTGTAAACTGCCAGTAAAACACTGAGCGCTTTTGAAGCGCTTTCCATTCATTTCAATGGAGAGGGGTGTTTTTTCACCACGCTGCCAGCGCACAGCCCCAGTGTGAAAGCATTCATTGATTTTAATGAAAATAGGATTTTGTGAGCTTTTCAGGTGCTTTTTTTTTTTTTAGCGTGAAAACGCCTGAAAAGCGCCTCAGTGTAAAAGGGGTCTTATACAGCACATATACACATCCATTCAAAATACTGAAATGACATTTTTTACATGTGTTAATTAGGAGTATCCAGAAGGGGGCGCATGTGTCTGTACCTTGCAATCTGTAATGGAAACTTTTTAATACATAGAAAATAGAGTTGGCCAGTGACCACATTATTTCACTTGGAAATGCAATATCGAGTTTTTGTTTGCTGACCTATAATGGTGGTTAGTTGTATTTAGGAGGAGGGAAGAGCGAACCATGAGGCTTCAATGATGTGTGGAAAGCAGGAAATGTATTGCACCCAAACATTTTAGCCCCCCTCATAATGCACCCCCAGCTTTTCTGATCTTCTCATGGAATCCACGCTCAGGCACTCCCTCCATAAGGAAGGATTGGGACCTCTGTGAGGATTTTATTGCTGTCTGTATCCTCTCGTAAGATATTTCCTGTCACAAAGTCCTGTTCAGGGGACTGGTGACAGAACATGACTGGAATCTTTCTGTGGGGACACAGACAATAACTAAAACCTCACAGAAGACCTTTTCCACATAAACTAAAAACCAAAGGCATTGACTGAAGTTGGGCTTTAATGGGAAACTTTGTACATAATGTAAATAATCTGATTATGTCCTTTTTTATTTCCTTTCTTAAATGATCATTTATAAATACATGTGTACACGGTGCCTGCTGTTGTTGGCCATTATATGTACAAGCTTTGCTTGCAAATTACTGCATGGTGAATGTCATTTACTATCCCTCTTGGTATAATCTAAGCGACGTCTGAAAATGAAGCTGACGAACCAGCTGAAATGTGCTCAGTCAGCCAAACGGTACCTGTGTCCAATCAAATTTCTTTCACTAATTGCTGCAGTCACCGTCAGCGCTGTAGGCTTCCTGTGATTGGCTGAGCAGTGCTCAGTCTGACTCAATTCTTTTTCAACACCAAATGGGAAGCCATGTACTACTGCTGGGACACAGCGCTGCATACTGATGGGGGCTCATCCCTTGGTAAAGTAAATAGTCCTTTAAGGCCACCTTGGTCCAAACAAACTATTTTTAAAGTGTTACTAAACCCACAACAGTAACATCAGTCAGTTTATGCAGTAAAACATGCTTGTTGTACTCACTGTGGAACCTAAGGGGTTAATCCTCTGCATTGTGTAAAAAAAGCTGTTTGTTACTGTCTTCTATGTTGTTCCCCTTTTTCCACAGTCCCCAATCCATCTCCTGATAAGACAGAGGCTAGGGGGGACCAGCTGCACATGCTCAGTTTGGTGTGTATTGCTAGAGTTTTTTTTCTTTTTTCTTGGGGTTGTGCATGTGATCAGCACATGGCCAATCGGCACTGTCCAGACAGAGGGTCAGGGGTCATGCAGCCTCATAGGACAGTCCGAGGAGAATGAAAACTCCTCCTACAAGCTTTAACCAGTGCTCAGCCGCACACTGATAGAAGTCACAAGACTGCTATATACTGCTGATGAGAAAAGGTATTTAGCAGTTTATATTTACTAAACTAATTGCATTTCCATGTTCTGTGGGTGACCAGATATAGTGAATGCTGGGTCTTGGGTTTAGTAACACTTTAAGTAAGGCCCCTTTCACACTGGGGCAGTGCAGGCACCTGCAGTAAAACGGCGCTTTTTTTTTTTTTTAAGGGCGGTTTTAACCTCCACTAGCGGCCGAAAAAGGGTTAAAACTGCCCGCTGCAGCAGCGCTTTGCTGGCAATATAACCGAGCTGCCCCATTGATTTCAATGGGCAGGAACGGTTTAGGAGCGGTGTATACACCGCTCCTTCTCCGCTCCAAAGATGCTGCTTGCAGGAATTTTTTTAACATCCTGCAAGCGCACAGCTCCAGTGTGAAAGCCCTCAGGGCTTTCACACTGGAGACACAGCAGAGGCTGTTTCAGGGCGCTTTGCAGGCGCTATTTCTAGTGCTGTAGCGCCTGCAAAGCGCCCCAGTGTGAAAGGGGTCTAAAAGTAAACCTGGTTTCAGGCTCCAGAGTCAATCTCTAAGATTAGCTGAGTTTATCCACTTCAGCCCTGGAAGGTTTTACCCCCTTAAAGCAGAGTTCCACCCAAAAGTGGAAGTTCCGCTTTATGCACTCCTTACCCCCTGACAGGCCACATTTGGCATGTCATTTTTTCAAAGGATAATTATAGCTGGCATCCCTCTCCCTCTTCATCAAAGTCTACAGATCAGAAGATCATCCTATTTCAAAGGCTGTGACCTAAAGCCAAGCCACAGCTGGCCTTTGCGGAGGTATATGGCTTTGATGGGGAGGGTGGAGAGGACCACCTGAGGACACCTTTTTAACTCTCTAGTTATCCATTAAAGCTATTTGCTGCTCAGAGATGTGGCATGGTAATGGGGCAATTACGGGATTAAAGGAAGCAGTGAAAAGATGACATATTGACATAGTGTGGATCACTTTTCAGAGGAGCGCCAGTCCTTGCTGAATGCGTAAACGAGCCCTAAAAGTAATTTGGGTACTTTTTATTCATGTATTGAGGCTTGTTAAACGCCCATTCAAACAGAATGAACTACTTTCTTTTGAACCACAAGTACTTTTCTGACTCTTGAGGAGCACCCTACTTTTCCATGCTGTCATACCAGAACTGCTTAAAGTGAAACTTTTAAAAGTTTACCAATAACGACTTGATAAAAAAAAATAATGTTCTTTAGCATGGAAAATACATTCCACATTAAAAAGTATGCTACCAAATGAGTGTGTGCTGTAAATTGCCTCCAGCATTGCTCCTGTTTCTTCTTGTGGAGGGATGCCATTTTGCTGAAGCCCAGAGCCCCTGAACAGCAGTAATTATTTAAGCTGTCAGATCAGCCCCTAGTGGCTCCGATTTTTGGCACAATGCCAAAAATGGAGAGCAACTGAGTTTGTGCAGAGCAGCGTGAGACAGTGTATTACTGTATTCTAAACAGCGAAGGCACTTATTTTTAATGTTTTGCATAGCTATGCCTGCGAAAATGACAGACTGAAGTGATCTATCAGGACCTCATTTTCTGACTAAAGTTCCACTTTAAGCCTCTTATAAACATGTAAGATAGATCAGCTTCAAGTATACTTAAAGCTGAACTCCATGCAGAATTATACATATATTTGAATAGCCCCTTGAACTTCCGTTAGGGAAAAGGAGCCTTGAATGCTGGAAGCATGCCATCTCTGTGTGAACATCAACATGGCATCTCTGTGTGAACATCAACATGCCATCTCTGTTTGCACCGCTCTGTGAACATCAACATGGCATCTCTGTGTGCGTGAACCTAAACGAGAAGTTAATTAGCTCCCTTTGGATTGGCTGCAAAGACCTGAAGTGACTGGGTGGAGCCTGAACTCTAGGAAAGGCTACACTGGGGTACGTCCAACTGCTCTGAGGAGTTTCAGCTATCACTAGAGTTGCCCACCCTCCCGCCCGTTGTGATGTTTTGCCACTACTTTATTGGCGGTTTTGACCTTGCCCAGCAGTTGATGTTGCTATGCCCTCATGTTAAATTCTGGGGTCAGTCTAATGCCTGTCTAGCAGTGATGATAAGGACAGGCCTCTTAGACTATGTGAGTTTTTGTTTTATGGGTGCTCACAGTAACTGTGACTGGCATTGTTGTTTGGTACATTTGAAAAGCTGTTACATTTGCAAAGTTCAATTAAGCTGTGGCCTTGCCCTTTTTCCAACTTAACCAGCTTCCGTGACTTTTTGGGGGACAAGGGTATTGGTTTATTAGTCGGTCATAAATCTACTTTGTGTGCACTAAATGCCTTTGCAAACTCAGATATTACCTTGTACGTGTAGTAATGACGTCATCCCTGTGCTGTACATGGCCGGTGCAGGGAGCAGAGCTCTAGACAGAACCCAATAGGCCCCATCCACTGCAGACTACCTGCAGAAAAATACTACAGTAGGGGGGCGAGTACAAGACCAGTCACCGGTCTATATTGGAAACTCCGGCACATAGGTAAAGTGCAGGAATTGTTTTATGCTGGATCACTGCCCAGATCTGAAAGAAATGCACAGAGATTCAAGTAAGAACACAAATGGCTTTCATACTAAGGCAATATATGTTTAGCCTGGAGTTCAGCTTTAAAGTGGTAGAAAAATGAAAAACAATGGGCCCCACTGCACCACATACTAGCACATTATGACAGACTTACCTGTACGCGGAGCCCTCCAGTGCATCGCTGTCACAGCTCCCCGGCGCTGCCATCTTCACCTGGTCTTCCTTCCGGGTTTGCAGGCTCCCGCCGTATGAATGACCAGGGCCGCAATGGCGTCAGTCCTGCTCATGTGCGCAGCATGGTATCCTGTCCCATTAGAGCGCATGCAGCGGTTACGTCACTGGCTGCTTGTTGTGTGAATATCTCCTAAACCGTTTAAAGAGGACGTAAACGCTTCCTCTTTTTTTTTTTTTTCTTGTAAAGGCATAATGTGCTAGTATGCATCTCATAATAGCACATTATGTGAAACTTACCTGCAAACGAAGCCCTCGTTGTCACTGCTGGAGGTCGCATCCATCTTCACCTGTCTTACTTCCAGGTCCGCGGACTCCAGCTCTGTGACTGGCCGAAGCTTCGTGACGTCACTCCCGCGCGAGCCGCCAGTCATGGCACAGAGCTCTGAAGAAACAGCAAGGATGGCCATTTCTTCAGAGTGAATGCGCCAATGACCTCATTGGTCGCGTATACAGTAAATATCTCCTAAACGGTGCAAGTTTAGGAGATATTTATAGGTCCCTATAGGTAAGCCTTATTATAGGCTTACCTATAGGCACAAACAATCCCAAGGAAGTTTACTTCCTCTTTAAGTTTAGTACCTACAGGTAAGTCTTCTTATTATACACACAAGTTCAAAATGGAGTTTCATTCCACTTTAAAGTATAACTAAAAGCAAAACTTTTTTTCTCTTTTTGGACGGAATGGGGAGGCATTAGAATATCTGTCAGTTTTTCTTGCTGGTTCCCTATTGGAGAGATTCACCCTCTTTATTTGTCCTGTTTATCATTATTGTTGAAAGTGAATGTAAAGGAAAATCACACATTTTGGGTTGTCTCCAGTACAGGAATAGAGAGGAAATCTTCCAGTGGGGGCACCGGTTCTGGTGATCTTGATGACAACCAGGGATTCCCTCACTTTGGAGGCATTTCTTCTCGCTTCCTGTTTTGGCTATGGGACAGGAAGTGAAAGGAAATCTCCGCAATAGAACACAGATGGCAAAAAAAAAAAAACAGACCGAGGTTAAAACTTTCCTTTACTCCTTTAGATGAAAAGAGAGGCTTTGCTTTTGGTTCTACTTTCAAGCACAAACTTTAATTTTGGGGAGAGTAGGGAAGAGCTACAACCTGAATAACCAAGTCATTCTTGAACTTTTTTTTTTTTTTTTGCTATATTCACGTATTCATACTACGGGGTTGATTTACTAAAGGCAAATCCACTACTAGTGCACATGGAAGTGCAGTCACTGTAGATTGCTGTAGATCTGAGGGGAAGCTCTGCTGATTTTATCATCCAATCATGTGCAAGGAAAAATGCTGTTTTTTATTTTCCTTGCATGTCCCCCTCAGATCTACAGCGACTTTACTTCCAAGTGCATTTGTAGTGCAAAGTGGATTTACATTTCGTAAATGACCCCCTATGTCTTGGGCTAAAAGTGAGGGGAAAGTCCAAAATTTATCATTTTCACTGAAACGGCAATAGAGGGGAAATCTTTCAATGGGGACTCTTGTTTGGTGGGTACTCTCAATGAGGACATTCCCCTCACTATGCAGAGGTTTCCTGTTGTGTTGACAGGAAGTGCGGGGAAATCTCCTCAATGGGATACAGATAGCCGAAAATAATCCCCCACCAGAGTTGTTTACCATTCCCTGCTCAATCTCAAAGGGGAAAATAGTTTGGCTTTATAAATACTTTAAAGTGAAAGTTACCTCAAGATGTACTATGTCATCTACAGTATGTCTGTTTTTTTTTTTTTTTTTTTGGTAACTATCGTTTTTCTTTTTCATCAGAAATATCTACCGTCAAGCCTTCCAATCCCCCTTCTTTCCTGTAGCATTCTGACCACACCAAGCACTGAGACAGATCTGTGCTGGTGTGGTCAGTTTGCTGTTTGGATCTACAGGATGCCATGCCAACACATGGTGCCTGTAGTCGGCTTTGCTGCTGCACTCTTTTCCCAGCCCTGCTCTGCCTGACACAAGGATGGACACAGAGAATGTATGCCCCTGCTAATGCTGACATCAGGCAGTAGGCACATGCCTCCTGCTCATTCGTGAGCACACACCCTCTGCCCATCCGTGGGCACACGCCCCCTGCCCAGCCCTTCTGCGTACAGCCATTTCCATGATGCAGAAGTGCTGCAATGCCCATAGACGCTGCCAATCTTCATAACAATTTTCCTCCCTTGCCAGTGCTGGAAGTTGGACTAAATGCACTTTTTTACTTTAAAAACTCACAATATAAATGATTTAGCGATATTCTATTAAGAACAAAGCTTTTATATAGTATCTTTCTATCTTACTATGGTGCACTGAATGATTGGGGATCATTAGCATTTGCATACACTTTATTGTAAATAATCTTATCAGATGTTTCTGTGTGTTTGTTTTAAAAAACTTGTTTCTGTGTATAGTTTGCTTTGCTTCCTGCAATGCTATGCAGTGGTTGTGCTTACCTTTTCACAATGCAAGTTTATGGGTTAGCTGACCTACTACATTCCTTAGGAGGCTTATAATTTATCTCAACTCTAAATAAGCAGATGGGCAAAGTGATTGCAATAGCTAATCTGCTCTTTACTAGTTATTCTGGTAATCCCTATATTTAATACAATAAGAAAAATCTGCAAAAGCATGCATGGTAAAATGTGGATATGAAGAAAAAAAAATTTAGCCCACGTTCACATTGGGCCAATTTGTCATTTTGACATGTCAAATTGCATGCCAAATCGGAGCCTATTGCCGGTGTTCTATCGGATAGTGCCCGAGACAAACGGCGCATGTGCAGCACAACAGCTGATTTTACGATCAGCTGTTGTGACTGCGAGACAGTGCCTGCGAACAATAGCCGACGGAAGACATTTTTGTGTCAGATTGTGCCCCGCGCTGGCGAGGCGTGTTCATGTCGGTGAGGGGCGAATTAGTACATGATGGGGGGCGGATTATTCAATGATGGTCAGTGCTGCAAAATGCATCTTTTTCTGCTATTCATATTTTTCGGGTTTTTCAATCAGAAAAATATGTGTTTAGCAGTACTGCCCATCGTTTTAATAATCCGCCCCATCATGTACAAATCCACCCCTCACCGACATGAACATGCCTCGGCAGCGCAGGGCACAATCTGACACAAAAATTTCTTCAGTCGGCTATTGTGCGCAGGCGTCGTCAAATCAGCTGTTGTGCTGTTCCTTACGGTGCATGCGCCGTTTGTCCCAGGCACTTCTCGATAGCGGGCACTATCCGATCCAACTTTGCTGCGCTGCATCGATTTCCAAAAGTAGTTCCTGCACTACTTTTGGCGACTTCGGGGGTGATTTCAATAGACATCTGTGCATGAACTCGCACAGATGTCTGTCAAATCGCCCCAGAAGTCGGGACTAAAATGCTGGTTTGAAAGAGTGCAAGTTCAGCTGAACTCGCAGGATTTCAAACCCACCCTCAGTGTGAACGAGGGCTAAAAGTGGAATTAAACTCTGCAAATTTTATTTTTCCTAACAGCCCCCTGCAGGTTTATGCCATGATGTGGTGGTAGGCACCGCTTTCTAGCATATTATGACAGATTTAAGGCAGCTAGCAGGGACCGGACAAATTTTGATTCATGTATGGGCAGGGTGGTTGTACAGAAGTCTACTGATTGACTTCTGTACAAACGCCCTGTCGGATTTTCCTGACTCGATGGGTGCTGCAGGCTATAGCCTGCAATGCTGGTGGGTGTATTCTGACAGTGTGGAAATCTCTCCACAGTCAGAATACAAAAGCTAAGCGGGGAGGATTCCCCCATCCACATCAAATGTGTGAACAGGGGAATCGGGTCAGGTGTCTTTTTTTGTTCAACCCACTGGTTGAACGAAAAAAAACGGACTCCTCAATAGGCTGTATTACCTGTAAAAAGATACCCTCCAGTGCTGAGATTTCAAATCTCAGGATTCCTATTTTCTTCCAGTCTTCCGGATTTGCGCAGCTCAGCCATTTCAATGGCTAGGCCACGATGATGTTGGTCCTGCATATGTGCACAGGAATCACTTCATCATGGCAAAGGGCAGGTGCCATAAATGTACTCTGAGCTGCGCATGTGTGATTTAGTGTACATTACCATTGACAGGCAGGGGGGGGGGGGGACATTTATGACAAGAGACCATTATGGTCTCTTCTGTCATAGAAAATCTGCCTGTCATTTTTTTTTCTTTGACTTTAATACTGCTTTAAGAGCAACACTTTATTAATAACTAAAATATTTGCATGTATTAAAAACACCATTTGCATGCCCCATGCACACTGGGCGTTTAGTTCCAGAACATGGGGCTCTGGTTTTTAGCTGTGGGAGGAGGCCACAGGTGCCCCGTCCAGCCCTGCTGCTGGCAGCCTGATAAACTCTATGAGAGGATAATACCTGCTGCTGTTGGACAGTGCACCCAGCAGTCTGAACGTTTAGTGCAGTATGCACCCATGGAAAAATGCCCAAAAAGCACACTTCTTTTGTTTATGGGCATTTATCTCTGAGCACATACTGCCCTATACAGGAGTACCACTTGGTGTTCAGCCTCAGCAGCAATCGGCCTCTCATAGTTTAACAGGCTGCCCTCTGCCTACAGCTAAAAAGGGCCAATCACCTAATGTGCATGGGGTCTAAAACATAACATGCGAACAGCTAAGGGCACGTTTTGTGATACTGTTAACATTACCTGCCATAGGATTTGTAATTTTATATACAGTAGTCTTAAAGTTATATATCATTGACACTACAAAATCAGGTAACAAACTTACACCCTGGCCTAACAGTGCAGCTCCATTGTCACTTGTCCACTTCAGGCCTTCTCATTGGACAAGTGGGATCAGCATTATCACTTCTCTCCATTGAGCAGGGATGTGTCCCAGGAAGGAATCCTTTTAATCAGAAAGTATGAGAGTGGTCATCCTGGCTGTGCAGTGTAGTAGAGGTGTGTGTGTGTATATAACAAGACAAGATTACAAATCCTTTGACAGTTATATATTTTATCTGTATAATAGGCTGTGAGCCTGGAGTTCTGCTTTGTTCTGTATTTTTGGTAGCCACATGGAGGGGAAGAAGGTGTACACATTTCTACTGATGTGTATAGTGTTCTAGTACCATCAGTCACTAGGCTGCCCTGTTTTTGCCATCTTCCCACTGTTTTCCCAAAATATCGTGTTATTTTAAGAAGTGTAAGGAGACTCAAGCAACTATGATACAGTATGTTTTATCTTTTTGAACAATGTATTTACTTTTCTTCGTCTCTGACTTTTTTTAAAGGCTATAATAAAAGAGGGACATCTACACAAGCAGACAAGCTCCTTTCAGCGATGGAGGAGGCGCTACTTCAAACTGCGAGGCAGGACGCTCTATTACGCCAAGACTGCAAAGGTCAGAAAGGGAAAGTGTGTGGCTGTACAAATCAGCAATGTGCATTTATGTGTGTGGCTGTGGAATGAGGAATGCCTCAGCCGCTTTTTGATTGGCCAAGTACAGTGATTTAGTGATGGTGGGATTGCTCAAGTTGATTTAGACTCAGATCCAAACACACTTGAGCTCATCTTTAGTGGCAAAAGGAGTGCAAGGTATGAAAAAAAAACAATTAAACTAAGTGGATACTGCATCGGTCAGTTTCCCACTGCCTCTATACCGAGAACTGAGCAATCAAAGACTACTGATCGCTCAGTTCTCGGATCTGCTCTGACAGTCACTGCTCTGTGCTCTGCCCCTCCAGTGCTCATTGGAGTGCTGGGCTGTGGAGGTGGTGGAAGCAGATAGCTCAGGCTCTTAGCAGTGCACTGAAAGGCTGAGACAGCTGCTGGTCTAGGGTGAATTTGGGTGAATCCCCGCATGAAAGTCGGGATCTCTTCAGAGTCTGGACAGGCTAAGTGACGTCAGTCAACAGCATCACATACTAGCACAAGAAGTCAGCGCTGCAGGGGCTCCCATCTTCACCCATAATGCTTCCGGGTTCGCGGACTCCAGCTCTGTGACTGGCTGGAGCCACGATGACGTCACTCCCGCGCATGGGAGCTGCCATTCACGGCACAGGGCTCTGAAGGAACAGCATTGGTGGCAGAGTGCATGCGCCAGTGATGTCACAGGCTGCATGTAATGTAAATATTTCCTGAACGGTGCACGTTTAGGAGAAATTTACACTGCCTATGGGTAAGCCTTATTATAGGCTTACCTATAGGTAAAAGCAAAAGATGGAAGTTTACTTCCTTTTTAATACATAAACACCTAGTTGTGATTATGTCAGTATCACCATGACTTGCATATTATTGTGGCATAGCTCATATTTCCTCAGTGTTTGTTTCTATTCATAGATTTCTGTATATTCCAGTTAAAGTGGTCTCTTATGTAATAAATGCCTCTCCCAGCCTGTCAGCAGTAATATAATCTGAGATGTACAGCTCAGAGCACATTAACCTCCCTGACGGTATTCCCGAGTGTGGCTCTCATCTCAGGATCATCTCAAGATCCTGGTGCAGGTTACTTACCTTGTCCCCAGGATCCTGCAATGTCCCCCCTGCACTGTCTGCGGGCTCCGTCCTCTGCCCGAAGCCTCTCTGTGTCGGGCTCCGTTCCCTGCGAGCGTTGTGAGAGCCTGGCAGCAAATTCAAAAAACTGTAAAAATCATAACACATACAGTACTGTAATCTTACAGATTACAGTACTGTATGAAATCATTTCACATCCCTTTTGTCCCCAGTGCTTTGGCCCATGCCCTGCATGCAGTTTTATATTATATATACTGTTCTTTCTGCCTGGAAACTTGAGATTGTCCATAGCAACCAAAAAGTGTCCCTTTACATCAAAAGTGGCTTTAGACCAGCTAGAAAACAGCGATAGTAAATTAGAATCACTTGCAGAATTGAGTGATAGTGAATCGTGGGGAAATTTATTTTATTTTATTTTTTTTTTAATTATTTATATTTATTTATTATATTATAATTTATGATTTTGTGTTTCAAACTTCATCATACTCGGGATATCTACTAGACTCTTGGTGGACAGATCCAAGTGTGTTATTGCTAAGAATTACAGGCCTACAATATAAAACGCCAAATTAAACTATGCTAAATAATTGTACCGCTTTGAGATGCAAAAATCTGAAATAATCAGACCGCCAGGGAGGTTAACGGCACACACTCTCGGCCGCGATTAATTGACTCCAGTGCGCATGGATGGGATGTCATTGCAGCCAAGCAGTGTAAACCCTAAAAGAAGACCGGGAGAGGATGGTAGCTCCTGACCACTGACAGCAAATCGCTGGAGGGCATCATTTAACAGGTAGTCATAATCTACTGGTATACTTGAACATTATGGCATAAACCTGCGGGGGGCATTTAAAAAATAAATACATTTTGTGGAGCTTAATATTGCTTTAAAGGATAAGTTCACCTATGGGAACATGTTACATGTTCCACCCGTTTTTATGGTGGAACATGTAACATGTTCCCAGTGCTGCAGCCACTGCCCGATGCCTGCACTCCCTGTGACAGCAGTACAGGGAGAAGTTCCCTGAACTAGCTGTCACTTTCTAAAATCGGCTCTGCCTACACGGCCGTGCAATTCATTCACATTGTGTGTGAATGAACTACAAGCCCCAACATCCTTTGCAGCTATTGTTTTGTAGTTCTCAGTGAACTACCATGGCACTTTGGTAGTTGATTGATTCTTCCTGTCAGATTATATCTGCCTGCTCATAGGGGATGTATGGAGCACAAATACACTGACAGGAGAAATACTCTGAAGGAGACCTGCATGGCATCAGCTGCTGATCACTGGTGCAATGCTTTACAGGCTCCAAAAATAAATTATCCTTTAAAAAGTGAACTTATCCTTATCCAAATACTGCAGTTGCTGACTTTTAAAATATAGACATTTACCTGTCCAGGGCACCCGCGATGTCGACACCCAAAGCCGATCTGTCCTTCAGCTATCGAATGGAGGCGTCGCCATCTTTGGTAAGGGAATCTGGAAGTGAAGCCTTGCGGCTCCACAGCCTGGTTCCCTACTGTGCATGCGCGCGTCGCGCTGCGCGATCCCACTGGTCCCTGCTGTCTTCTGGGACCTGTGTGTCTTTCAGAAGACAGCGGGGGGGGGGGGGGATGGAGGAGGCGCCGGACATGGCATAGATATCCGCGGATACTTTGGCTAGCTATGCCCAGAAGTGGGAGCAAATACCTGGATTAGACAGGTATCTGCTCCCCCCTGAAAGGTGCCAAATATGACACCGGAGGGGGGGAGGATTCCGAAAGGCGGAAGTTCAATTTTTTGGGTGGAACTCCGCTTTAAGCAATTCACTGGTTGTTGCTGTTCTGTTAGATTTGATTTTGAATTTACTGGGAATAATTAAAGGTGTATTTATAAAGCAGCAGAATGGCCTTATTGCAGTTGCTTTAAAAAAGAATACACTGGCACTTTTATAGAGCATGAAAATGTGTTTTATAAATGTGCTTAGTTCTTCACTTGCTTTAAATGCAATAGTAAACTGCTGGCTTTTTTTTTTAAACCTGCAAGGCACTGTCATAATGTGCTAGTATCCGTCTTCACCCGGTCTTCCTTCTGGGTTCATGGGACTTCGGCTGTGTGAGTGGCCGGAGCCGCGATGACGTCACTCCTGCACATGGGCATAGGAGCTGCTCTTTACGGCACAGGACTCTGAAGGAATGTCACAGGTATGCCGTTCCTTCAGAGCGAATGCGCTGGTGACATCACCGGCTGCATCTAAAGTAAATATCTCCTAAACGGTGCATGTTTAGGATATATTTACTGTACCTTAATATAGGCTTACCTATAGGTAAAAATCAACCATGGGAGTTTACTCCCAATTTAGGATTTTAAAGCAAGCAAAGCCCCATTTAATTCATTAATGGGGGGAAAAAAAGATCCTGGAGCCAGTCATGACCCAATGTCATGGTCCAATCATTGAATGCTCTCTGCACCATTATACAGAGAACAGCCTGGGGAGCAATACTGTAGCCTACATGTTATGAATGAGTCTTAAAATACAGCCACAGTGTGGCATGTGCTGTCCAGTCAGTAGTAATATCTGCCCTCCAAAATGAATGGACCTCTGTTATAAACATCTTGTGTGTTTGTGCATGGAGAAATACGGGCTGTGGTAAAACTGGAGAAAAACAAATTATCTCAAAATTCAAGTGGTTGCCAGTAGGAACCAAGTACAGTATATTTCACCTTTCATTTGGTGGAAGGATTAGAGAAGACGTTTGATCACTGTGAGCAGGCTTGTAATAATTGACCCTATTTTAGCACTTGAGCAAATATAAGAAATATACCTAAAAATGGCTAAAGACTATTTGTGGAAATAACTAACTCCAGTGCTGTGCTGAAATATTTTGAGGCTTTCTCCTTGTTCACTGGCCACTTCTGCAAAGATTTAAAATAGTGTATGTGTTTCTCCATTTTTGTGACACTGAATGAGTGGATTGTTGGCAAAGTTACTGTAAAAAAAAAAAAAAAAAGTAAAAAGTTACAATGGGTAAAACTCACTACTAGGGATGAACCCGATGTTCGAGTCGAACGTAAGTATGGATTTTGGGGGGACCAATCAAAATAAAAA
Source organism: Aquarana catesbeiana (assembly GCF_042186555.1). NCBI lineage: Eukaryota > Metazoa > Chordata > Amphibia > Anura > Ranidae > Aquarana > Aquarana catesbeiana. The sequence continues at coordinate 137,886,602 of NC_133327.1, read as the reverse complement.
AAATTGGCGCAGGGTTCATTTTAATTTCCATAGCAGACCCGAAGGGCCTGTTATGGATTTTACGGGGACCCCCACGCAATATTTTTATTTTGATTTGGGGTTCCCCTTAATATTCATACCAGACCCAAAGGGCCTGGTAATGGGGGGGGGGAGATCCCATGCTCTTTTTTTTCAATTATCTGTATCTATATTGTCGAGACCCGACAATTCATTACAGCCGCGATCAGTTTTAAATGACAATTTTTACTGTTCTAAACACGGGAAAAATGCGCCACTTTACAGGCATACTATAGACACCCCCCAGGCACGATATTTAAAGGGAAATTTCATTTTTATTGTTTCACTTTAAGCATTAAAAAAATCACTTCTCCCGAAAAAATTGCCGTTTAAAGACATTTTTTTGCATTGATATATGCCCCCTGGGGCAGGACCCGGTCCCCAAACACTTTTTATGACAATAACTTGGATATAAGCCCTTAAAATTAGCACTTTTGATTATTCATGTTCGTGTCCCATAGACTTTAATGGTGTTCTTGTGTTCTGCCAAATTTTTTGCCTGTTTGCATGTTCTGCTGCGAACCGAACTGGAGGGTGTTCGGCTCATCACTACTCACTACATTGAACAACCTTCACCTGTGGGCTAAAATGCTGCAATTCTGGTAAAGCAGAACTTCTGGGAAAGGGCGTGTGCTTATTTTACACGCAAACTTTTTTTTTTCCCTTTAATACGGGTATAACGTTCAAGAATCCAGAACTGCAACATCATTGTCATTCCAAACTGTACCTGTAAATGTTAAAAACATACATGAAAATGCTGTATTTTTTTAGAGTGGTATGTTGGCTCTGTTCTGTATTTAAAGTCTTAGTGTAAAATGAGAATGTATTTATTAGTGAAGAATGGTGAACCAGTCTAGCCCCTAGCTTCTTTATACCTTGGACATTCCAACAGTGAGTTCTCCTTGCCATCGTTCTTGACTCTGTTCTGGCCAGCTGAGAATTTTGGGTCTACCTACACACTTTTTAGCAGGTTCCAACTTCCTGTTACATTCTCAATAATACAAAATAAAAAAGTTGACGTGTTTTGGGTAAATTGACCCTTTTAAATCACCGCTTTAGTCAAAATGTAGTAAACTTCCACCCACCGTGTAAATACATCCAAAAAAAAAATCAGGAGAAAAAAAGAAATAAAAAGTCTTACCTTACTTCCAGTGCCCTCACTGAATTCTGGGAAATGGCATTTCATTTTCTGACCCTGGAAAACAATGAGAATCCCAAATCTTCATTCTCAGGTGTCAGTGTGCTTTCTTACTTATTTTGGAAACGTGCAGACAACATTTATGGGGGGGAGAGATAAATGAGGCTCCTGTGTTTGACGCATTTCCTTTTATCTGATATAATTAACAAATGTGCTCCAAAACTCAAGTGATCACAAGAAAATACTCAACTCCGTTATCGCTCTGAGGTTACATTATCTTATCAGTCCTGCAACTTGAATACTTCAAGCATGATAAGTCCTTTGCTGTTATTACTTGTAATAAAGTGATAACGTCCAGACTCATCCAGCTTCAAAAGCAATTAACATACCCTAAAGCAGTGGTTCTCAACCTTCCTAGTGCCGTGACCCCTTGATAAAATTTCCCAAGTTGTGGAGACCCCCAACAGTAAAATTTATTTTCGTAGCGTGGGTTGTCAGCACCCAAGGCAAGGCAAGTAATTTGGGGCCCTAACCCATGGACACTCCTCCCTGAGTCCCTTCCAGTCGTACAGTATTAAAACCCCTCATGGTACATTTTAGGATGTACCACGCTTTCTCTTTGTTCTCCTTTCTTTCCCTTTTATCTCTCTCTATCCTAATTTCTTGTTTTTTTTTTTGTTTTGTTTTTTTTTCCCCCATCCCTCTCTCTAGGCATCTTTCTTGTTCTTTGTCCTATTCTTTCTCTCCCTTTTTCTTTGTTCCTCCCCCTCTTTTCCTCTCCCTTCCATGTATTCTCGATTTTTATTCCTTCTCTTACTCCTTGGTGGGGGAGTGGGGGGAAAGGGGTGAGTGGCAGTGCTGGTGGGGGGTGGGATCAGTGGCAGTGCTGGGGGGAGTTCTGATCAGTTAACTTAGGTGCTCTTGAGCAAGACCATCTGAGAACTGTAGTGGGGACTTTTAATGGCAACTATAATCACAGGTAGTGTTACTCACTGTGTCTCCGACTTTGGGGTGTCTCCTAGCAGTGTCACCTATGCTGAAATCAGGACATAGGATCTCCTCCAGCCTCTTCCACTTCACATTCCTCACCAGTCAGCTGACCTCTAGTCTCTGCCCCCCCAGCCATGCAGTGAACTGAATGGGTGCCTGCGAAAAGGCTGAGTGGGCGGCCACAGGCTCCAGGAACAGCCCAAATGGGCGGCCACAGGCTCCAGGAACAGCCCAAATGGGCGGTCACAGGCTCCAGGAACAGCCCAAATGGGCGGTCACAGGCTCCAGGAACAGCCCAAATGGGCGGTCACAGGCTCCAGGGACAGCCCTGCTTGGCGGCTGCAAAAAGGCTGTGAGAGCGGTGCGGACTTCGGGAACAGCCCAAGATTCAGTGACCCCTGGCAAATCATCATTTGACCCCCAGGTTGAGAACCACTGCCCCTAAAGGGTGCTTAAAGCTGAACTCTAGGTATGGTTTATATTGCATAGGTACATTGGTCCAGCTTGAACTAATGTAAGTATACATAACCTGTGGCCTTGTGCTGAGCGTCTGCCCTGCTATATAGTAAGCACAGCAGATCGCTTGGTCAGTACAGCTCCTATTCAAAGAACGTCTTGGATTTTTCCCAATGAATGCAAAGTGTTCTCTGATTGGGTATGGTGGAGAGCATGACATTTTCTCTCTGTCTCTCGGCATGAGACCCGGAAGATCACAGCAATAACTGTAGTACCGACAACTACTACAGCGATTCTCTGGTTTCGCAGCTGTCCCACAGGTGTAGCATTCAAGCTGGACCAGTGTACTATGCAATACAAACCATACCTGTTATCTCAGCTTACAGAGCTTGGATTCATTGAATAAGTTTACCAAAAACGTAAATATTGTAGAATATACAGCCTCGTGCTATGCAACTAAGCTCCATTTCATGCTGAATAAACAAAATTAAATTATTAATGTATCTTAATAGAAAACTATCTTTAGATAGATTTTTACTCCAAAAAGCATTTTATTAAAATAAATTGTAAATCATTTTAGTATACTTTAATTGTTATTTAGTGTCATTGTAGATGAATCGGAGCCAAGTTCTGAACTATGGTTCAGAATGAGGAAAAACTCTGCACAGTTCCGATCTTTACCATATGTCACCATACACTAGCATATCTGAATGTAAATGTGAGCTGTCATAAATTACTAATGATCCTTTCATTCAAAGAATTAACTTTGGTGTGCACAGATCATGAAAGGTGTCATTCTCCCCCCACCTGTACAAAATCAAGCAATTCTCTCTCTCTCTCTCTCATCTCTCTCTCCTCTCTCTCCTCTCTCTCTCTCCTTACTGTCCCCATGTTCTCTCTTCTCTTCTACTCCCCCCCCTCTCTCTCACCCCCCCACTCACTCTCCCCCCTCTCACCCTCTCCCCCCCTCTCTCCCTCTCCCCCCCCCTCTCTCCGCTCTCCCCCCCTCTCTCCCTCTCCCCCCCTCTCTCTCCCTCCCTCTCTCCCCCCCTCTCGCTCCCTCACTCCTCCCTCCCTCTCCCCTCCCTCTCTCCCTCCCTCTCTCTCCCTCCCTCTCTCCCTCCTCTCTCCCTCCCTCCCTCTCCTCCTCCTCTCTCCCTCCCTCCCTCTCTCCCTCTCTTTCTCTCTCTCTCTCTCCCTCTCTCCCTCTCTCTCTCTCTCTCTCTCTCTCTCTCTCTCCTCTCTCTCTCTCTCCCCCACCCTCTCTCCCTCTCTCTCTCCCCCTCCCTCACTCCCTCTCCTCTCTCCCCTCTCTCTCTCCCCTCCCTCTCTCCCTCTCTCTCTCTTCTCTCTCCCCCTCCCTCTCTCCCTCTCCCTCTCATCCCTCTCTCTCTCACCCACCCTCTCTCTCTCCCTCTCTCTCTCCCCCCCTCTCTCCCCCCCCCCTCTCTCCCTCTCCGCCCCTCTCTCTCCCTCCCTCCCCCTCCCTCCCTCCCTCTCCCCCCCCTCTCTCTCTCTCTCTCTCTCTCTCTCTCTCCTACTGTCCCCATGTTCTCTCTCTCTCTCTCTCTCTCTCTCTCTCTCTCTCTCCTTACTGTCCCCATGTTCTCTCTCTCTCTCCCCCCCCTCTCTCTCCCCCCCTCTCTCTCTCCCCCCCTCTCTCCCTCTCCCCCCCTCTCTCCCTCTCCCTCTCCTCTCTCCCCCTCCCTCTCCTCCCTCTCTCCTCCCCACCCTCTCTCTCTCCCTCTCTCTCCCCCCCCCTCTCCCCCCCCCCCCTCTCTCCCTCTCCGCCCCTCTCTCCTCCCTCCCTCCCCCTCCCTCCCTCCCTCCCCCCCCCCCTCTCTCTCTCTCTCTCTCTCTCTCTCTCTCCTTACTGTCCCCATGTTCTCTCTCTCTCTCCCCCCCTCTCTCTCCCCCCCTCTCTCTCTCCCCCCCTCTCTCCCTCTCCCCCCCTCTCTCCCTCTCCCTCTCCCTCCCCTCTCTCCTCTCCCCCCCTCTCTCCCTCTCCCCCCCTCTCTCCCCTCTCCCCCCCCTCTCTCCCTCCCCCCCCCCTCTCTCTCCCTCCCTCTCTCCCTCCCTCTCTCCCTCCCTCTCTCCCTCCCTATCTCCCTCCCTCTCTCCCTCCCTCTCTCCTTCCCTCTCCCTCTCTCTCTCTCTCCCTCTCTCTCTCTCCCTCTCTCTCTCTCTCTCTCTCTCTCCCCCCCCTCTCTCTTTCTCTCTCTCTCTTCTCCCCCCCTCTCTCTTTCTCTCTCTCTCTCCCTCTCTCTCCTCCCCCCCCTCTCTCTTTCTCTCTCTCTCTCTCCCTCTCTCTCTCCCCCTCCCTCTCTCCCTCTCTCTCTCTCTCTCTCTCTCTCTCCCCCTCCCTCTCTCTCTCTCTCTCTCTCTCTCTCTCTCTCTCCCCCTCCCTCTCTCCCTCTCTCTCTCCCCACCCTCTCTCTCTCCCTCTCTCTCTCCCCCCCCTCCCCCCCTCTCTCTCTCTCTCTCTCTCGCGCTCTCTCTCTCCCCCCCCTCCCCCCCCTCTCTCTCTCCCTCTCTCCTCTCTCTCTCTCTTCTCTCTCTCTCTCCTAAACTACTAACCCCCCCACCACCTATATAATGGAGGTGAAGAGAGGAAGACATGTTGAATTCTAGACTGGGTGACAACCATGACCAGCATATGGGGAAACCTGTCTTATGAGTTTGGTATTTTGAATGTCACAGTTTCAAAAAAAAAGCTGGGTCTATTACCAGCATTGTCTTCAGGTTTTATATTTGTGTACACTGTTGTGTTATTATGGGCATTAGATGAATGGACATTAGATGCTACATTATAAAGTGTTACTAAATCCACAACAGTAAAATCAGTCCATATGCAGCATATGCATACTTGTTATACTCACTGTGGAACTTAAGGGGTTAATCCTCTGCATTGAGTAAAAAGGCTGTTTTTATCCTGTATGCACAGATCCTTCCCTCCTGCACTGTCGCTCCAGCTAATACAGGCAGGGTAGCCAACCTGCACATGCTCAGTTGTGTCTTTTATGCTGGGGAGAATAATTACTTGTTCTCAGAGCTAGCCAGGTCACATGATATTGACATTACACACGTGGGCGTGTATACAGGCTGCAGTGGAAATCTCCTCCTTCCTGAACTCTCAGCACTGGAGAAACTGCAGTTTAACATGTAACCATGGTATACAGATCAGCCAAAAAGTTATTTAGTGGCAGTATTTTAATGTAAAAAGAAGATTTATAAGCTGCGGGCACTGTGGGGGTGGGGTGGATAAACTATTTTCATATCACTGGGTTTAGTAACACTTTTAAGTGTACAGTATAGGAACTTGTCAGTGGTCTTATTAATGACCCTTTCTGTTAAACTATTACAAATACACCTTTTAAGTGTTGTTTCCTAGTTTAGGCCATCCTGTAAGGTTTGTTTCTTCACTATAACTCTTGTCTTGCCTTTTTTTTTTTTTTGCAGTCTATCATATTTGAAGAGGTTGACATTACAGACGCCAGTGTTGCTGAGTCAAGCACCAAGAACCTAAACAACAGTTTCACAGTATGTATCCAGCTTACTATAGAACACCACATGTCTTCTACCTGTGTAATAAGTCGCACAATTGCTTCTCCCTAACCTCCACTTCTATCTGCCTGGCGTTTGCTCCCAGTAACTACATTCAAATTTGAACATTTTTTTTCAGAAATGCTGACCACTGCCAGTGTGATATTGGGGGCAGCTACAGGAGCGTCACAGTTTAAATGTAAAACTGGCCATACACTAGTAGATTTTCCAACAAACGTTTGGAAACATTTGTTAACCACCTCACACCCCGGCTATTGTCAAATGACATCCGTAGGAGGGATCTCCCATCCTGGGCAGGCGTCATATGACGTCCTGGGCTTCCGGCCATCTAGGGGGCGAGCGCGCCCGCCATGTCACTCGGGAGCCGGTCCATGTGCCCGGCGGCCGTGATGTCCGCTGGGCACCCCGCGATTGCCGGTAACAGAGCTGGGATGTGGATCTGTGTGTGTAAACACACAGATCCACGTCCTGTCAGGGGAGAGGAAACCGATCATGTGTTCCCAGTACAGAGGAAACTGATCGGTCTCCTCCCCTTGTGAGTCCCCTCCCCCTACAGTTAGAATCACTCCCTAGGTAACACAGTTAACCCTCGCCCCCTAGTGTTAACCCCTTCCCTGCCAATGACATTTATACAGTAATCAGTGCATTTTTTAAGGTCCCAAAATAGTGCAAGAAGTGTCCGATGTGTCCGCGGCAGTGTCAGTCACGATAATAATCGCAGATCGCTGCCATTACTAGTACAAAAAAAAAAAAATAAGAAAAATGCCATAAATCAATAACCTATTTTGTAGATGCTATAATTTTTGTGCAAACCAATCGATACGCTTATTGCAATTTTTTTTTTTTTTTTTTTTTACCAAAAACATGTAGAAGAATACATATCGCCCTAAACAGGAAAAAAATTTGTTTTTTTTTAAGAAAAAAATTGGGCTAGCTATTATAGCAAAAAGTCAAAAAATTGTGTTTTTTTTTTTTCAAACTTGTCACTCTTCATTTTTTTTCAAAATTTTCAGTCTTTTTCTGCTTATAGCACAAAAAATAAAAACCGCAAAGGTGATCAAATACCACCAAAAGAAAGCTCTATTTGTGGGAAAAAAATGATAAAATTTAATTTGGGTACAGTGTTGCATGACCGCGCTGAAAATTGAGAATTGGCCTGGGCAGGAAGGGGGTGAAAAAAAGAAACAAAATTGTGAAGTACTTTCAAACAAGTCGTCCAGTCAAACGTACAAGAATGTTTGCACAAATGTCCAATTTTGTGTAAAAATTCTTGTACATTTGACTGGGCGAATGTTGTTTGAAAGTACTTCAAAATTTTGTTTCCTTTTAACATTATTTTAGAATGGATGTAATTTATCAACTTGCCAATTTCCAAATGAAAACCAAGTTCACTGTTAGAAATTCTTTTGTTAGAGAAAAGTTTTCCATACTCCTTCAAATTTTCTCCTCAATGTGGTTGAAAACGAACATCAATTTGACCCCACTAACGATTAGAAAATCGAACAAATGTTCTTAAATTAAAAAAATTTGAACAAAAGTCTACTAGTGTGTAGCCAGTTTTATTTTTCAGTATACAAGTATCACTACGGTTAAGGAGTTTTCACATCACAGACGGCTAATTTAAAAACTGAAAGGAAATGCACTGTTGTGGTTTTCTGCAACTTGTCTCTCTCCTGTCTCTATAATAGGGAGGTCCCTTTTATACATTTAAGGCTTTGGTTTTGAGTTTATCTGTGAACCAATTAAAAATGGGTATATAAAATGAAGGCCAATTCTTGCTTTCCACCGACTACAATGTGGAGTAAAGATTGCACTTGGTGTGCCTGTGTTTGTATGTTTGTATATATAATGTATGTGTGTGTGTGTGTGTGTGTGTGTATGTGTGTGTATATATGTATAAAATATATGTATACGAGCAAAATGGCCCAGGCAAATGAGGGCTTTCACAGTCTTGCAGTTTACTTCTTGTTTTTTTTGGTTTGTAAAAAGATAACATTGAAATCCTTTGTGAAAGCTAATCATGCCTTTTGTATAATGCAGCAAATAACTGTTCTACTGAAATGAGCCAGATCGTGTAAGATCAGTTATGGATGCCATTCAACTTTACCTAGCCGCCATCAGGGTAGATTTGATTTAAATCAAATCAATTTAAATCATCATTTTTAAAGAGCAACTGTCATCTCTGCCCTGCAGTGGTTCCTCCTCTGACCCGCTGTTGACTCACCGACAGTCCTATTAATTTTAATGGGACGGCTGGTGATGCGGCAGTGACACAACAAGGCAAGGGACATGGCGGCAGCAGGTGAGTGGATGCCTGCTAACAGGCAAATGACAGGTGCTCTTTAAATGTAAGGACTTATTCTTGCTGGTAGTTAGAATCTTTAATATTTGCAAACAAAATGAAGGTTTCCTATTTAGAATAATAAGCTGTCAGGTTAGTAAAACAGCGATATCGGAACCGATTCAGTCATACAGTTTGAAGTGTACATAGATTTGCAAAACAATGGGATAAAGGAATATAACTGAACTTTATTTTATCTCATGGTTACTGTGAAATTGTGTAAATTCATAAATGCTGTGCATGTTATCTTCTCAGCTTGCAGAGCTTGGATTCATTGAATAAGTTTACCAAAAATGTAAATATTGCAAAATATACAGCCTTGTGCTATACAACTAAGCTCCATCTCATGCTGAATAAATGAAATTAAATTATTAATGTATCTTAAATAGAAAACTATCTTTAGATAGATTTTTACCCCAAAAGCATTTTATTAAAATAAATTTGATAAAAATCAAACAAATCCGATTTTTTTATGTTTTATTTTGTTTTTTTAAATATCATTGCTTTATATCCACCCTGGCCGCCATATCCAAAAGGGAGCCCACCACTTGGTTAAAACGGATGCAGGTGGCATTGCTGGCCTAGGAGTAGCAGTAAAGCTCCTGACTGATGTTAAATAGTTTAAACTTTAGGACTAGAAACCATAAGGCCTTGTTTATATGTACAGGTGTTTTACTGCCCCCTCTCAAAAGCAATTCATGGTGGGTCGCTTTCAGAATCATTTGACAAGCAGCTCGGAGGCAATATGTCTATTTAACTCATTAAAAGCCTGCCGCACTGCTCCGCAACTGCCTACATTACACACAATTGCATATCTGTGGAGGTGCAGTCCCATGCATATGAATGGGTAATTTCTGGTGATGGTTCCGTCTGCCATATGTAGCAAGTTGTATCATTTTTGCCACGCCACAACCATGGCAATATGTAATAACATGGCTGCCAGCCGTATTACCTTGTGGTCAGGAGCAATAAAACTGCAACTGTAATATCACCCTCAGCTGCTCTTGTAAAGAAGGCCACAATGTGAAACTGAGCTGAGAAAGTAAAGATTTGCTATGTTATGAGGAAGGTTTTTAGACTGTTAATTATGCCTAAGCAGTACCCTGTAAAAATGTACTTTTTGCCTGGAATTCCTCCCAAAAAAAGGAGCCCATTTCCTGACATGTGAGGGTGCCTAGGCACTCCTGTTGTTGCAGCCTCACAGCTATATATTTGCAGTGTTAGATCTAAGGCACTTCTGCCTCCAACTTTAGTCCCAGGAGGTAAAGGGTGAGATTTAGTGATCACACTGCTAATTACAGTTTACCTTGCTGGATGTTGTGACGTGAGGAAGCAAAAGCCCTGCCTCTACCAAGATGGCTGCCTCCACACCAGACAGTACACAACAGGGCAAGGTAAGTCGGTATTAAACAAGGATCAGCTGAAGGGAGGCTCAAGCAATACTGGTGACTAGTCCTTTTCCTCTCTGCCTGCCTTTTTTGGGGCACAGCTTCCAGAGTTAAGTTCTCAATACTGCAGTAAATCTAGTGTTGTAGCAGTAATGAAGTCTAGTCAGATATATGTACTGCACTGTGACACTTTAAAAAATATTCATGCATGCTGCTTTATTATGCATTAAAGCGATACCAAACACAAACTGTATATTTACATTATCCCTTCTCTTTATGTATATGGATGATGGCACTGTATTTATTCTATTTTTTTTTTTAAATCAAAGTTCCTTTTTTCATAATTGATATACAATTGTCAGGTGAGCAAGCTTTTTGCCAACCCATTTGCAGGGAAACATCAGTGGGAAGAGCTTCTAGTCCTCTGCGGCTGGTCACATGTTTTAAAAAAAAAAATGCCTTCAAAATACAAAGGATAAATATCAGGGTTCTTTAAATAGTTTCTGACCTTCTTTTTAACTGTTTTATTAATAAAAAAATAATACAAAAAGAAAAACAAATATTTTTATTATTCCTGTCCTTACCGTTTCCAATGAAAATAAGTGCGGAAACTTTTTAAGTTTTGAAGACCCCTTGTACATAATATCAAATTCATGTTTTGAATCATGATACAAATATGTATTTGAGAGCACATCTTTATAATTTTTGTGGAAAACCCACTTTTGCAAATTATTTTCGTGTAATCTCCCACCCCAATAATGTTTAGCTGTTTAGTGGGTATAGAGGAAGAGGAAGGGAAGGAGTAGGCTGTCATTTATCCAGAGTGTATATGCTTACATGTGTGACTCTATAGTCACATGAGCTGCACAGATAAGAAAAAAGGAGAACATGAACAGCTTAGAAGGAAACTGAAATTTGAGCATGCTCAGTAGATGTGGCAACAGCTGGTGTACACAATCTCAGGCTGCAGTGGGGACACAGACAAGGAAGGAGGGACAGTGAACAGCAGGATCAACAAGAGTTTTGCAAAATACAGGAAATTAATCTCATAGTGACTGAGTATGTACATCATGTAAAACAGCATGTACGGACAGTTTTTAATGATGTTGGGTTTAATGCCACTTTATTGAACTGAATGGTAAACCTGCCAAAATGTGTGCATCATACTTTTTTTTTTTTTTATTCCATTGACACATGCGTCATGGAATGAAATGTTCCTCCCACACTTTGCATAGCTTTCGTATAAATGTAAATACCATAGGTGTATAAGCATCCTTGGCCAAAATTCAAAAGACAAGCCGGCAGTCATAATTCATGATCCAAAATGTTAATACTTTAAAAATATTTTGTGCGTAAATCTAGCAAAAAATATATAGATCATGTATAGAAAATATATAGATGATGTGGGCCCTCTGATTCCTCCTGTGTTGAATTGTGTTGTAACTGTACTGTCTGCCCTCATGTTGTAAAGTGCTGCACAAACTGTGGGCACTATATTATTATTATTATACAGGATTTATATAGCGCCAACAGTTTACGCAGCTCTTTACAATATAAAAGGGAGACAATACAGTTATAATACAAAAAGCTACAGGAAGATTGCCCTGCTCAGATGAGCTTACAATCTAATAGGGTGGGGCAGGTGGTACAAAAGGTTGTAACTGTGGGGAATGAGCTGATGGAAGTGGTAAAAGATTAGTTAGAGACGTTATAGGCTTTCCTGAAGAGGTGAGTTTTCAGGGATCCCCTGAAGGTAGCAAGAATAGGGGATAGCCGGACAGGTTGAGGTAGCGAGTTCCAGAGGATGGAAGAGGCTCTGGAGAAATCCTGGAGACGAGCATGAGAGGAGGAGACGAGATAGCTTGAGAGCAGGAGGTCTTGAGAAGAGCGGAGAGGACGATTTGGGTGAGATTTGGGTGATATTTGGAGACAAGATTGGTGATTTAGCTCGGGGCAGAGTTGTGAAAGGCTTTGTATGTTTTGGTTAGTATTTTGACTTTAATTTGCTGGGTGATTGGGAGCCAGTGTAGGGATTGAAGTAGAGGGTTGTCAGACACTGAGCGGTTGGTAAGGTGGATAAGTCTGGCAGCAGCATTCATGATAGACTGAAGAGAGGGGATAGCCTATGGAGAGGCAGGCAAATGAGAAGGGAGTTGCAATTGTCAAGGCGAGAGATAACAAGGGAGTGAATGAGGAGCTTGGTGGTTTCATTTGTTAAAAAAGGGCGAATTTTAGAGATGTTACAGAGGTGAATTCTACAAACTTTTGACAACGTTTTGGATTTGAGGCTGAAATGACAAGTCAGAGTCTAGGATTACACCTAGTACCCTGGCGTGAGGGGAGGGACTGATGGTTGCATTGTTGATTTTGATGGAAAAGTCGTGGAGGGGGGCACGGGCGGGGGGGAATATTAATAGCTCAGTTTTAGAGAGATTTAGTTTAAGGAAGTGGTGCGACATCCATAATGATATGTCAGTAAGTTAGTAATGCGAGAGGAGACTGAAGGAGTGAGGTGAGGAGTAGACAGATAGATTTTGGTGTCAATAGTGTATAAGTGTTATTGGAAGCCGTGGGCGGTTATCAAGTGACCAAGGGAGGAGGTGTAGATAGAGAAGAGAAGGGGTCCAAGAACAGAGCCTTGGGGGAACCCCACAGAAAGGGGCAATGGAGAGGAGGAGACAGAGTTGTAGGTGACACTGAAGGAGCACTGTGATAAATAGCCAGAGAACCAGGATAGAGCAGAATCTCGGAGGCCAAGGCAATGTAGTTTATTGAGAAGGAGCGGGTGGTCAACAGTATCAAAGGCTGCAGAGGGGTCAAGTAGTAGGAGTATGGAGTACTGGCTCTTGGTTTTAGCAGTTAGTAAATCGTTAGTGAGTTTTAGTAAGGCAGTTTCCGTGGAGTGGCGCGAAAGCCAGACTGTAAGGGGTCAAGAAGGTTATTTTCACTGAGGTAGGAGCTTAAGACGGTTGTAGCTATATAAATCCTGTATTATAATAATAATAATAATAATAATAATGTATGGCAGGAAAAAAGCACATAGGTAAGTTACTTGAATCCTGCCATCTGCAAGGACTCCAAAATATTGGATGAAATGGATAACTTCAGCAGCAGGTGTATTGGGATGTGTCCGGGTGCTGAGAAAAAAAAAATTGAAATATGTTTTATTTTCACTGGTAGGAACAGGTTCCGTTTTCTATGTATTTAGCATGAAACTATGTCATATGGAATTTTCTTGCAGGATAAATGAGCTGTCAGCCAAATCTTCATATTTTGTCAACAGTTGAATTGGTCACCCGCTTCTTCTATTTGTCAGGGACCCTAATGTAGAACTGTATTTATTCCCAGCTCTACCCAACTTTCTTGGCCATTACAAGAGTGTGGCCCGCTCTTCTTGTTGGGAATAATTATCCAACGCTGAAGGATCAAAGAGCCATGATTTCCAAAAGAGATCTCTTCACTCCAGCCGACAAGCAAAGGGCTCACTACAATCAGTCTACAGGCAAGACACAGAGACCTTTTTGGTCAGAACATAGAAAATACATTTAATAGTATGTTTAGATGTACAGAAATTGTAAATTTAGCATTTTTCTGAATATGGCATTTTTAGGCATAATTTAAAGTGCTGCTAAACCCTTACATGTACCCAGTGAAGTTACTAGCCCTATGTGATACACACAGATGAAACCAATCCTCCTGTATAGGTTGTACCTGTTTATCTGCAGCCATCTCTTCTCTACATCTGTTTCCAGTGCAGAATTTACACCGCTTTTCTGAGCTTCCAGAGGCAGGAGGTGGTGCGCTGATGTCACACACTCTGCAGCTTAGAGAGGACAGCTGAGTGTAATCTGAGATCTGAGTGGAGGGAAGGGATACATTCCCGCTACACAGACTCAGAGAAACATGCACATGATGAGGCCGTCACCTGCTTTATGTTGGAGCTTTCCTCCCCATCCCCCACCATATCTTGGAATTGCATAGCCTGTCAGAAATGACTCATGCAGACAGCAGAGCAACCAGACTGCAGACTGAAATCGCACTGGTGGTTCAGACTGAAGCAAGTACATTATAGAAGGATCTGCTTTGTTCATTTTTTTATTACAGAGGTTTACAATAATTTTAAGCCTAAAGGGGACATATGAATGGCAATTTATAGCGTAGAAATGGCAAGTTGGCTGCGTTTTAATAACTAGATTTTTAAAAATGTTATATATCTTAATGTATACCCTCAAAGGTAAATGGCAGTCTGCATTGAAACATATGCTATGAAAGCTTCTTGGATTATGTTACATAGCACCAATATTGACACATTTTTGGTGTGATGGCATTTATATATAAAGCTTCCTTCTCCGTATGACAGAACTGGTATGACTAGATCTGTATGCTCTGTAAAGTGCTGTGTAATATGACAAGGCTATTTTAAAATACTTGAAATAATAAAGAAACGCCTTCTGTTCTGAAAATACATCTTGCAAGGCCCCCCACTGGCATACCTGAAGGCTTGTATTATCACTGAACGCTTATTGTCCAAACACATTTAATCTGGCTTACAGTAGACATAAACGTTCTTTTAAATATGTAAAAAAAAAAAAACTTCCTAAACCTTTTTCTCTGCAACCCCCCCCCCAGAGCATGTACCACTCTTATCAAACTACAATCTCCAGAAATCAATGTACTATTCATCACTACTTCACATGCACTGCCATTTTCCTTTATTCAACCTGGTCCCACCTACAAAATAAAGCTGCCGATGATAATAATTGGGTGACAATTACATGAATGTGTGTACTTTTGTGCCGTTACATGCTGTGGCTGGAGTTGTTGGCTACTACCAATGTCAGGAGCGAGCCCTGGAGGGTGGCTATGTCCACAATTACAGTGTGACTATGTAGAGTGAATGTAGCCACCCTCTTAAAGGAAGTGGCGGCTTAGAAAAGTTTGAATTTAATTTATAGGAGATGCTCAGCAATGAGGTAGCGATGCCGCTCGAAGCGTGTTGGTGTCTCTAATAACCGCCCTCTCCACTCACAACTTCAGGTGCAGACTCTGCAATGGTGTAGCTAATGTGTTTCACATCAATATAGATGCTTAATCATAGCTCATGATTAAGCATCTATATTGATGTGAAACGCGTTAGCCTGTCTGTACCTTTCATCACCATGATGTAAGAGATTTTGGATCTTCTACACTGTTTTGCCACGAGTAAAAGGTGTTATTCGGAGTGCGGCCATTCAGCTGTTTTCTTCAAGATGTTCAGCAATACTGCTATTTGAAGGGACACATGAACAGCATTCATGGTATGCAATATACTAATAGGTTTAGTGCCCACTTAAAAGAGCAGTATAACCACAGCTTGTTTTGGCCATACTTCTCTTGTTGGCCAAAGGAGTGCAGTTGCTTTTGCTCTCCTGAGACCCAAGTCAACTTAAGCCAGCCATAGACAGTTCGAATCTCGGCCAGTTCAGCAGGAACCGCCAAGATTCGAACCATGTATGGGCAAGCTGAATGTACCCAAGTTGATCGATCGATCACCTCTGGTACAACCAGCCTGTCGGATTTTACATGCGATTATTGCTAGTGGCTGTTCTAGTAATAAAATCACTGTGTTCTCTTAGCCTGAGTGGCTTCCCCCAGCGTGAGAACACAATGGCTTCATGGGGGGAAAGTACCCAATCAACACTGTGTTGATGGGGGAATCCAGTATTTTTCTTTCCTGCAACCTATAGTTGCAGGAAAGAAAATCACTCTGTCTATAGCTGGCCTTAGTCAGCTGACTTAGCATAGCTGCTTCAGGCTCTGGAAGGATCCCACTGCCTGATTGACAGCTGGTTCCAGCTATTAGCAAGCAACTAAGTGCCAAAGCCAGCTTCACCTGGCCCCTCTCCAGTCCGGAGCTCCAGTGAGCGCTCGAGGAGCAGAAAGCAGACCGAGAGCTGAGCGATCAGTGATAATTTGATTGCTCAGTTCTCAGTCTTAGAGGCAGTGTGGGACAGCTGCAGCATCACGGCAATGCTGCAGCATAGAGGTGTGTATGTAGGTTTATTTTGAGCTTCTCCTTTAAAGAACTTTGTGCTGAAAAAGTGAGATTGCTTTTCATATACAGAAGACATTTTTGACAGATGGTGAACTCCTGAAACTTTCTTTTTTCTTTGATACATATATATGTGGGTGCAACTTGTACATTTTTTTTTTTTTTAATACAGATGCTCATACTACCCTCAAGTTGTAAAGCGCTACGTAAACTGTTGGCGCTATATAAATCCTGTATAATAATAATAATAATAATGCTCATGTGCATGTCTCTTGATTGTTCAAAGTATTTTTGTGAAAGCCTGCCACAGTTTTCTTTAGAATACTTTTTTGAGGTTATGGTATAGATTTATTTAACGCGGTTTCCCCTTGTGCTAATGTTCTAAAACAAAAGTTGAGTAGTAGTTTATATTTAGCTCCTGTGGTTTTTGTCGGCTGAACCATGGCAGAAGAGTCTTCTCAACGAAGGAGTGGTTTTATTACTGTGGTTTGCTTTTCAGTCCACACCTTCTACAAGAATTGGCATATATAGATGATAGAGCAATGCTTGATAGGTCAGGAAGTGGGTTAATAGCACAACACTTACATGAAGAACAGACATTCTCTGAATGCCTGTGACTATAAAAGTGCAGAGCTGTGACCCCTGGCCCTTAATTACACTTAACTGATAATGATCTTTATAATGAATGAGATTTATTGTTACTGTCATATAACTGGGAACACACATTTCTTGGCAGATTTTTTATTCTTTTTTGGTAGTTGTCATGCGTTGTTTTATGTTTTATCAGTATTGTAATTAGAACTTAATCTAAGAGCAAAGTTTAACAAATTAATGTGTTGTGCTAAGTTAGGAACCAGTAGTTAGTTGTAAAGAACACCGGGGTTGATTTAAAAAAAACTGTAGAGTGCAAAATCTGGTGCAGCTGTGCATGGTAGCCAAGCAGCCTCTAACTTCAGCTTGTTCAATTAATCTTTTCCAAAAAATACCTGGAAGCTGATTGGTTTCTATGCACCAGATTTTGCACTTTCCAGTTTTAGTAAATCAACACCACCATTTTAGACTAAAAGGTAGAATATTGTTTTGAAATGACAAGCCGTTGAAATCCCTAAATGCCAGTTGGCACCTTTTTTGCTCTTTTTCTGAAATGGCAAGGCCCCTTTCACATGGGTGGACTGATAGTAGTCTGCTAGTCAGTTTTTTAGGCATACCTGATTGGACCGTCCAGTGCCTTCTATGGAGCGGCGAATGTCAACGGACATGTGTCTGTTTAAACCAGTCGACATCCGATCCGATCCACCTAAAACAGACGGATAGGGGATCTGATGACAGTCAGATGTAAACGGACAGGTAGTCCATTTACATCTGACCACCTAAAGATAAAAGCGAGCTGTGTCTGTGTTCGCGCTGCATCAGTGGAGCGGACCCGGTCCGGTCATCAGCTTGCTCAGCGGAGATCGTAGGAGAGGTCCTCCGCTGAGCAGGCAGATCCGCAGTGTGAAAGGGGCCTAAAACAGCTGTTACACAGTCAAGGGACAGAAACTGTGGAAAATACTGTCTACCTCCAGAATTAACTTTTATCAGAAAAAAAAAACACACTACCTCTGCCATTTTCAAGTGGAACTCCGCTCAAATTGTGAAGATTTGCTGCAGTATAAGTCATTTAGAAATGTTAATTGTGTCTGGATTTCCTCCTGAAGTTTGCTTCTTGGTATTTGAGGGGACTGCTTTATGATTGGTTTTGTCGTGTTTGCACTGCCAATATACAATCTCCTGCAGAAGTGTATTGGTCAAAGACAATCTGTTCTCTTAAGAAAATCCAATTTGCTGCCCCTTGCAGATTGGGGAAACCCAAAGGACATACTGCAAAAACAAGGTAGAGAGGACGCACCAAACTAGAGCATTACCTAACGTCATGTGAGATGACAGTCCAAACATCTGACTGGTTTTGAAGGGGGATCCCCTCGAAAAGCGTCAGCTGTTTGGACTGTGTTCTCACGCTTTGGGACTTGGCTAGGTGACCAGGCTGCTTCAAGTACATATGGACTTTGATATGCCTTATTGCCAATGCCATTTGTGAGTACACATCTGTCTTTTTTTACACAATACATTTATTACAAAGGTAATGCGCCCTCTCTTCTTTGTTTTTACTGCATATTGACAGTGTAATATTAAGGTGCTGTTGTCTCTGATTGCTAGTCTTGCCAGATTTGGAGTGGGATGTGGTGATGTCACTACTGGGCTGCTCTTTGTTCTCCTTGCTGGAGACTCTCAGCCCCGGTTCACACAGGGGCGGCACGACTTGCAGGTCGCCTCACAGAGGCGACCTGCACACGACTTCCACGGCCACTTGCAAAACGACTTCTGTATAGAAGTCTATGCAAGTTGCCCCAAGTCGCCCCCAAAGTAGTACAGGAACCTCTTTCTAAGTCGGAGCGGAGCGTACAAGTTTCATTGTACAGAACGGGAGGCGACTTGTCAGGTGGCTAGGTCGCCTGACAAGTCGCCCCTGTGTGAACCGGCACTAAGGCCTCATGTACACTGCTGCTAATAAACTGACGTTTAGGAGCAGTTGGGAGTTTTTTCAACTGCCCCTGAACTCTCCTCTGTTATCTTATCAGTCCATGTACACAGGGTCGTTTATAGTTTTATAGTCGTTTCTAGGCAGTTGAGTTTAGAGGCATTTTTTGGAACGCAAAAAAATGCGTTCAGAAGCTGAGTTTACAGGCATTTCAAGCGTCAAGCGCTTCTAAACGCTGTAACTCGTGTTTAGCCGCATTCCATTTACAGGCGTTAATCATTTTTGGCTATTTAAAAAATGCTTCTAAACGCAAACGCAGCATGTAAACGGGGCAAAACGAACGTTTTAAATGTGGGTTACTATCTGTCAAGTTTATTTGTTCAGGAGAGTTTGTAAAAACGTCCTGTGTAAATGAAGCCTTAAACGAAAGAAGCAAAAGCACAAACCCATACCATGAAGGCCACCTCTACACAGAGTACAGAACAAGTCATAGTACATCCGTAATTATGGAAAGATCAGCAGCAGGAAGATCACCAATGGTTCTGGTGACTAGTCCTTTGCCATATGCCTGCCTTTTTCTGAGCACAGCTTTCAGCATTCAGGTTCTCCTTAAAGCGGGGGTCCACCTATCTATCGTTTTTTGTTTTTTTTTTAGTTCATTCACAAACTTTTCTTCTCAGCATTACATACTCACATGTTGTGTGTAATATGTCCGCCTGTGTCAGATTTCGTCGGAAAGAATAACTTATATTATTCACTGCAGGCGGTTTCCATCTTCATTGTGGGCATTTGAAGCCCACAAGCATTTATTTCCTGGATGTGGTGAATGCTGTGCTCCCAGCATTCAGCGCTCGTTCCCGCACATGCTCAGTGGCATCCTGGGAAGCCTGAGACTAGCTCCCAGGAGTCTGGGAGAGGCTAGAAACAGGCCTACTCCCACGGGAGGAGAACCAGGAAGTGCAAAGAAGAATAGAAAAATAAAAGGTAATTACGGCGATTTCAATTTTTTTAAACGGCATGTCAGCATCTAGGCAAGGAAGAGAATACATACAGATAATGTTCAAAATTTGGGTGGAACTCCGCTTTAAAGTGGAGTTCCACCCACTTTTTCCACCCACCCACTCTTCAGCATCCTTCACTAAACTGTGCACTGTAAACGAATTGGATATTTAAAAAAAAAAATTTTCTCAGCACTTTTTGTTTATCTGCTGTATTCATTTTTCACTTCCTCCTCCCTGGCCGTGGCCCATCGAATCATTTCCTGTTTGCAATGCCTTCTGGGAAGGGGTGGCAACTTCCTCTGACACTGCCATTGCTATGGAAACCTGATCTGAAATCTATTACACTGCTTGTGCTGCACTGAGCATGTGCAAGATCTGCAAGGATGAGATCCAGGAAGAAATACAGTCTGGCTTCAGATGCCCAGACTTAAGATGGCCACGGCCTGCTGTTAGTTTGTAAAATAACAAACTACTGCTATAAACTAACAAAACAGACCTTAGTTTACAGACTAACTTTACTAGAATACATTAAGCTTGTGTATTATAGGGGTATTTTTATTTAAAAAGTATAATTTTGGCCAAAACACCACTTTACTTTATTTGTTTACTTGTAACTACTTTATTTGTGTTTTACTTGTGACTTGATGTGAAGGATTTTTAAAGAACTGGAATGCAGTGTTTGAATTTAGAACTGACCTCTATGGAGCACTGCACCCTTGGATTTGATGTTGCATTTGTCATTCCGTGCCTTACTTTGCTTTTGTCCCACAAACAGGTTAGTGTCAAAGTATGGTAAAAGCACCTCACAAACATCTCAGGTGCATCCTGAACTGACATTATTTGCAAACTACTTTTCTTTGAAAGCACCGGAAAGTGTACTCCTTTGACTTAGTGAGACTGAAGCTTGAGTGACATCAAACTGCTTTTGGCTACTAGGTTGCAATGGCAGGCTCCTGAATGTATTGTTCATGTGCCCTCCTCAGTCTTAAATGTTAGAAATTAGATCTATTCCTAGCACTACAAAGATCTGTTAGAAATACATTGTATCCTGTAACCAGCTCCACATTTCTTCAATTATTTCCCTTTCAGGGCAACATGAATGAGTCTTTTGAAAACCCACTTTGTGATCTTCCACACCCTCCCCTGTCATTCCATTCCTCCGCCCTTGTATAATACCCAGAGTGCTTCCAGGTATGGAGGTGCATAGAGCATTTTTCCAGGATATAGTTCCCCAGCTTAATCTGCAGGCAGGAGGAGAGTGTTGTCATCTCTAGAAAAAGCTCCTACACCATGTAACACAGAACGTACACAGGATGTGACTTCTGGCTCCAATGGAGGAATGTACCAGGGTGTGTTGCAAAGGTGGATATAACTGGCTTGGGGTGGTTAGCTTTATGGAGAGCCTGTCAAATTGCCCCGATTAGGAAAGTGGCAGAGTCTCTCTAAGCTGACTAAACATTTTACATTCTGATTATACAGTATGATCTCCTTTAGGTCCACAAACAACTATGTAGCACAAGGACTTGCACCATTGAATACAAATCAAAGTGATTTGTAAAGTGCAACTAAAGGCCAAACTTTTTTTCTTTAGTTTTGGATAGAATGGAGAGGCATTAGAACCCCTGTCAGGTTTTTATTTCTTTCTGTGCTAGCTAGGGAGGTTCATTCTGTCTGTTTGTCCTGTTTACCATTATAATTAACAGTGAAAGTAGAAGAAAATCCCAAATTGTGGGTTATCCCCAAAAAAAGTAATAGAGGAGAAATCTTCCAATAGCTCTGGTGACCTGGTGGTTCCCTGTAATTTTGCAGGGATTTTCTCTCATGTCCTATTTTGGATATGGGGCAAGAAGTGAAGGAAAATCTCCCCAATGGGACACAGATGGCAAAAAATAAAATAAACTGATAGATGGGGGTTATGACCATCCCTTACTCTATCCAAAAAAAAAAGTTTTGCCTGTTGTTCTACTATATGGTCTTACTACAGGGATCCTGTTTAAAATAATTTAAAAAAAAGATTGGTTAGCCTAACAAAAAGGATCTGCAGAACCCAATAGGCACGATTGTACTGTGCCCTCTTTTCATTTTATATACATAGAAAGCTATTGCGATTTCTTAATTCTGTATTGCTTAGCAGTGCTTCCATTTTCTTCATCTTGGTTAATATTTCTTGCTGTTCAGGAGCTCTGGAAAGATGTCTCACATTTTTGCCTGCTAACATTTGATTTATATTTTCTCAAGCCAACACTGTTCAGGATGTAACCAAACTGTTTTTATAACGTGTAACAGGAAAAGCACTTACCTTTTAAGTGGTAAATGTGAAACCTTCACTCAAATGCCTATATTGCTGTGTTTCAAGACTGGAGGACATATGTACAGTGCCTTGCAAAAGTATTCACCCCCTTTGGCATTTTTCGTGTTTTGTTGCCTCACAACCTGGAATTACCATGGATTGTTTGAGGATTTGCATCATTTAATTTACAGAACATGCCCACAACTTTGAAGATGTGTTTTTTTTTTTTTATTGTGAAGCAAACAACAAATAGGACAAAATAACAGAAAAAGTCAATGCACATAACTATTCACCCCCCTAAAGTCAATACTTTTGTAGAGCCACCTTTTGTCATTGTCCTGCTGGAAGGTGAACCTCCGTCCTAGCCTCAGATCACACACACAGTGGTACAGGTTTTGCTCAAGAATATCCCTGTATTTAGCACCATCCATCTTTCCCTCAACTCTGACCAGTTTCCCAGTCCCAACTGCTCCCAACTGCCACCACCATGTTTCACTCTGGGGATGGTGTTCTTTGGGTGATGTAATGTGTTGGGTTTGTGCCAGACATAGCATTTTCTTTGATGGCCAAAAAGTTAAATTTTATTCTCACCAGACTAGAGCACCTTCCTCCATACACGTTTATGGAAAGAAAAAAATGCCCCAAAAGGGATAATATGGGCAGAAAACAAGCACAGGATCGAAATATAGTGAGTACAAAAACAGATAAAAAATATATAAATTTTATTCAATATACAAAAGTAACAAATAACACTTCTAAAAACATTGAATGAAAAGTGAGGAATAGGAGTGTCAAAATACAAATACTACACGCTGCAGCAAACAATACTTCTGAAAGCTAGGGCTCAGAAACCAAAAGTAGCTGCAATAAGACCCAACATGTTTCGGAGAACATAAAAAGATACGTTTCTTTTCATGATATTGTATTTCCTAACTAGTTCCCTTCCCTTTATATTGTTCTATTCACATTGGGTAGTAGATACCTACTCAGTCCCCATTTCTTTTAACTAGTTTTTGAGCTACATTTGTCAGGTTTTTTTTTCAGCAATGCCAGAATTGTATAGCCAATCCTGGGATGACTTTGTGACCAAACTCCAACAGGACTATGGTCAGAACGAATCCCGTGATTCCGAACTGAGCTTTCTTTTCTCGGGACTCACTAAATGGCTCGAGAAAAAAATCGCTCACTTATTGGCACATAAAAAGCTTCAAGGAGCAGGGCTTTTTTTCAGGGGGAACTTGGTGGAACTCAGTTCCACCACCTCTGGCTCAGACCCTTTGGTGCCTGCTCACCACAATCACTTGTAAACACAGAAGTCTGGTTTCTGTGTTTACAAGTGACAGCTCTGCACTCTGTATGTAATGCAATCCTGGTATTTAATGCCCCTTTAAGACCCTCCTACTGTTTTCGTGAAATTTGACTGAACGCACCCACTATTTGATGTGATTTGGAGGGTGTGTGTAGGGGGAGGGGTTTTGTGGGGCCGTGGTTAAGTTCCAGCAGCTATTGTTTGAGAAAAAAAACCCTGTCAAGGAGTATATCAAGGATGATCTTAACCCCTTGGGACTCCGTGTCCAAATCTTCCCCTCATTTGATAATTTAAGTTCTACTTTTAAAGCAGCATGGGAAAAAAATCTTAAACTATGCTCTGTGGGAATGATGACATAACTTATAGAGTACCAGAAGCATATGATTGATATAGATGCCAACATAGATTCAATCTATTTAAAAATTAAACCACTACAAAATCACCCCTCCTTCCAAAATCTTCATGAGAAATTAAAAGTGCATATAGAACTTTTCAACAAAACAATTCTCTCTTAAAAAGAATTTAAATACTTGCGAGATAAACAAGCCTTTGAGGAGGGCAAGGCCTACAAATGGTCCCAGAATAGTTGTAGTAAAAACTTCCAACGTAAACCCGCACAGTATGTGAGACATTTAGATGTATCTGAATGGTCCTCTGTATCCTCCTATGTCTCCCGCACTCCTTCTAAACAAACCAGACGAACTAGGAAGCCTAAAAGACGTCAAGAAGGAGATCATCCTTTAGCAAGTAGTACTAAAAAACCCTTTCCTAAACCACGATTCCAGAATTCGTCTGCTGCGACTTTGAGCTCCATGACACCGACACCACTTTCTGGTGCCGACACCGTGGGACCAGCATTAGTCGAAATCCCTTTATCCACACCATCTGCCAAAATTCCAGCATTATTTTTTCAAAAAAACCAAGGGAATCCCCCTGTACCCACAAATTCGATACCCCTCTAAGCACATCATCTTCCTCACTTAATATTGTAAATCTTTCGGCACATAATCTCACCCCAGATGAAACCTCAGTTCTCTCTAAAGGCCTTACATTCTGTCCAAATAATAGATTGGACAAGTTTGTAGCCATAAAGGATCTGCATCTTTACACTCGCAAACTGCTACTTAAGAGCATGTTTGAAAAACAAAAACCAGATTATGAAGACTGTCGCACGTTTAGTGAACGACAGGCTTTAAACAACCTAAATTCCCTTTTAGAAGAAAGCGATCCAAGGGATCTTATCAATATTATCGATTTAGAATCTCTACTTAAAGAAACTGAGGACCTGCCTACTAATGCTCCAGTAATAAAATCTTCCTTAAAAAAGGCCTCCTCCATGTATCCCGCCCCAAGTTCCAACCACGGTGTTACAACATTCCTTAACCACTTAAGCACTAGCCTCGTTTTGGAATTTAGGTGTTTACAAAAACAAAAACAGGGTTTTTTGCTAGAAAATTACTTAGAACCCCCAAACATTATATATTGTTTTTTTTCTAACACCCTAGAGAATAAAATGGCAGTCAATGCAATACTTTTGTTTGCATTGTATTTGCACAGCGGTCTTATAAGCGCACTTTTTTTTAGAAAAAAAACTCACTTTATTGAATAAAAAAATAAGACAACAGTAAAGTTAGCCCAATTTTTTTTTATATTGTGAAATATAATGTTACGCCAATTAAATTGATACCCAACATGTCACGGTTCAAAATTGTGCCCGCTCGTGAAATGGCATCAAACTTTTACCCTCAAAAATCTCCATAGGCGACATTTAAAAAATTCTACAGGTTGCATGTTTTGCGTTACAGAGGAGGTCTAGGGCTAGAATTATTGCTCTCGCTCTACTGGTTGCGGCGATACCTCACGTGTGGTTTGACCACCGTTTTCAATGCGGGCGCTACTCACGTATGCGTTCGCTTCTGCGCGCGAGCTCGTCGGGACAGTGGGTTTTAAAATTTTTTTTTTACATTTTTATTACTTATTTTACATGATTTTATTTATTTTTACACTGTTTAAAAAAAATAAAATTGTGTCACTTATTTCTATTACAAGGAATGTAAACATCCCTTGTAATAGAAAAAAGCATGACAGGACCTCTTAAATATGAGATCTGGGGTCAAAAAGACCTCAGATCTCATATTTACACTAAAATGCAATAATAAAAAAAAAAAAGTCATTTAAAAAAATGACATTGAAAAAAATGTGCCTTTTAAGATGTATGGGCGGGAGTGACGTTTTGACATCGCTTCTGCCCAGCAGTGTCATGGAGACGAGTGAGCGCCATCTTAGCCTCACTCGTCTACAGGCACAGTAGGGAGACAGACGCGATCGCCTCCGCTGCTACCGATGGCTCCGGTAAGTGCCGGAGGGCACCGCATCGTGGCTGGATGGGGGGGGCCCTCTCCCGCCACCGATAAAAGTGATCTCTCGGCGAATCCGCTGCAGGGACCACTTTTATCTGAAAGCCGACCGTCGCACGAAAACGGGGATAGCGGGGTTATGGCAGCTAGCTGCTGCCATAACAACGATATCCGCCGCCAAACTTTGGACATACATCGGCATGCGAAGGTCAGCATGTGGTTAAAATGACCTCTCAAGAGATCAAATCCCTTAATTGCACACCTTCCCACAATAGGAATTTAACCAAAGGTGAGAAGCTGGTGTTACAAAATCTATCTAAAAATCATGCCATTATGATAAAACCAAGTGACAAAGGAGGGAACATTGTCCTTATGGACAATGAACAGTATAGGAAAATGTGCTTTAAGATCCTAAAAAAACGCGATTGGTATCGCCCAGTGGGTTCAGATATTGTGGAGGCCTTTAATAAAAAGTTTTACCGGTTTGTGGACGATACTTTTCCTATAATATCATCTCGAAACAAACTTGGGATTTCATCCGCACCCCTTTTCCAAGAACAGCGATGTTCTATGCGTTACCCAAATTACATAAAAATGTAGTTGATCCACCGGGGAGACCTATTCTCTCCGGGCATGGATCTATCACTGAAAACATATCCAAGTTGATAGGTGAGCATATTAGACCCTTTGTCCTCACAATTTCTTCATATATCCATGATACAATTCATCTCTTGCAAATCATAGAAGATGTTCTAGTTCCTGATCAATGTATTCTTGTAACCATTGATGTGGAGGCCCTCTACAGTTTAATACCACACTGTAGAGGGCTAACCTGCATTCGTAAGGTCTTATCCCAAACGAGTCATCATGAGTCCTCATTTAATGAGTTCATACTCCTCTCATTGGAGTATATACTCAATCACAATGTGTTTTCTTTTGATGGTCGGCTGTTCCTCCAGGTACAGGGCGTAGCCAGGGGCACTTGTGCCCCTGGCTACGCCAATCTGTACCTGGGGGAATGGGAAAATGCAATTTTTAGCGACGAGGATCTCTCTATGTACCTGTGCCACATTGCAATGTGGCACAGGTACATAGATGACATCTTCGTCATCTGGGATGGTCCTCAGTCTCTTTTGGATGAATGTCTCCATGCACTAAATGTGAATCAATTTAACCTCAAATTTACTATGACCTCGAATAAGTCTAAAGTTATTTCTTGGACATTGAGATTTTCAAAAATGAATTCAATCTGCTGTCCTGTAAACTTTATAGGAAGCCCACTGTGGGCAATACAGTGTTGCATTCCTCTAGTTTTCATCCCAAACCACTCATCAGCTCCATCCCTTAGTGGCAATATTTATGTATTAAACGTAACTGCTCGCACCATCAAGATTTTAAGCATGAGGCCAACAAACTTAAAAGACGCCTACTTGAACGTGGCTACAGCCACAAATGTCTTACATTGTGCCAATTCCAGTAATAGGCACACCTTGTTGGTTCCTAAAAAGGTTGCAACCTCAAATGAAAGCCATAGAATAATTACAACATGTACCAATGATCATAATAAAGTATTGCAAATATGTAAAAAGTATTGGCATCTACTGCCATCCGACCCCACCATAGGACCTTTTGTACCCCCAACCCCACGGATCACCTACAGACGGGCCACCTCTGTCGGTGATTTGCTGGTTCAAAGCGAATTCCGTGGTTCAGACAGAGGAGATCCATGCACAACAATGGGCACATTCCCATGTGGATCATGCCCTTAATCTAAATACATGAACATCAGGAAAAACATTTTTCTACCCAATGGTACACGTTTTGTACCGAAACATTACTCTAATTGCCAAACCATGGGAGTGGTTTACTTGCTATTATGCAGCTGTAACTGTAGGCAAAACGGTACAAAAACTGTGGCAGCGTCTATACCGCCATATCAGGGCCATGCAAACTGCCTACCCTGATCTTCCCTTGGGGAGGCATGTTGCTCAGGTCCATGGCGGCATTTTTCCCAGAATTTCTGTTTTAGTACTAGATCACGTACACCCAAGCTCGCGCGGTGGAGACTTTAACAAAGGTCTCTTGCAACGCCAGCTTCGGTGGATATCCAACCTGAATGCGACTTTTCCACCTGGCCTTAACGAAGCCTTTAATTTAAAACCTTTTTACCAGGCTTTGTGACGGGAGGTTATGATGAGGAACTATAAGTCCATCTACCATCCCCATTTTTCCCTCCCCCCTTCCCTCTTTCCCTTCCTTACTCTGTTTCAGGAATATTCCCCATGGTTTTCTGTTTGGTTTAGTCATCCTGATATTATCAATTCATTTGTCCTTGTTGCACATTTTACATGTTTAATATGGCCACTATCACTATGTACTGTATTTATGGTTCTCGCTATGTTTTTAATCATGCCTGTTCCTCTTTTTTGCAGATTATAGCATAGTTCCTTTTCTCGTTTTAAAAAACAATATCAACATGTACAGATGATGATCCCACGTCTCACCAGTCCATACCAGTCCATACTTAGTGTTTACTCTAATTATATATAAGTCACTTATTTTTTTCTAACAGGTTTGGAACATCTTTTAGTTCCGATTTCTCATGTGTTCTTGGTGCTTTGTGCTGGTGGTGTGGCTCGCCGGTGGTCCCTGGCATGGGAGGAGCCTCCACTCCCCTTTCTCCTGGAGATGGAGGCAGTGCTTAGGCACATATGCGCATGCGCGGAGCTTCTCATGCCTCGTGCTGGCGCACAGGTGCTCTTTTCCACTCTTGCCCTCAGTTGCCGCCCCTCCTCCGTGCCAGCGGCTGTGTCGACGTCTGACGTCATGGCATCTATTGACGCCGTGACAGCCGAGGAGCCGCAATTGGAGGGTCCTCCACACACAGGTGTGGTACTCGCACAGGTGTCTGTGCAAACAACGGACCAATTGCCAGGCCACATTTCACTTACAGCCCTTATTTGGCAAATACCCAGTCCACTCTGGATTGGCTGTTGTCGTATCACCACTCCTACTCCTGGGCCATTTAAATTCAGGTAAGCGCAGCATATCATTGCTGCATAGCCCAGAGGAACACCACTCATGCAAGGACATGAGAGGCCAGTCCATCCAGAGGTAGAAACAAACACCCCATTTTTTTTTTTCCTTTCCTTGCTTCTCTTTCTCTTTTTCCTCGTTCTTTGACTATTACTATGCGGTTTGGCTCTCCCTCATTTACCCCAGAATTACATATTCACTCTAACTTCTGGCACCATCTTTTAAGAAATCTCTTTGTCCTCTGACCTCGGCATTTATACTATAGTAGCCTCTGGCAGGAATACATACACACGCTTATGGTATATATTGTTTTCCTTGTTGCCTGCTAGATCCATACCCTCCTTATCTTTTTGGCGGTTCCTGTGAGCTCTGACTTGCCGCTCCACCCCTTCAGGGTCCAGTTCACCTTGTCTTTCCAAGCTGAGATCTGCCTCATGCCCTATTCATCTTGTTTCCAAGAGGACAGTGAGATTTAACCCCGTTTGGGTAATCCCAATTTGGTAGTTCAACCTAGTGGACCTCTGGACGTGGGAACTTATCTATCCACAACATTGCTGTGTATCTCCGTTATTGCAGAGGAACATGCATTTTTGTGAGTACCCATGTATATAGTGCGCATTGTAGTACATGTTTGCCTTTTTTGGAAAATGAAAAAATTGACTGTTACATGTATGGATTCAATACTCATTTTATGCATATATATGTTCCCCTTTTTTGTTAGAAATACAAAAGCACGCCTTGTTCGAACCCCTGAAGAAGGAAATACAATATCATGAAAAGAAACTTATCTTTTTATGCTTTCTGAAACATGTTGGGTCTTATTGCAGCTACTTTTGGTTTCTGATCCCTAGCTTTCAGAAGTGTTGTTTGCTGCAGCGTGTAGTATTTGTATTTTGACACTCCTGTTCCCCACTTTTCATTCAATGTTTTTAGAAGTGTTATTTGTTACTTTTGTATATTGAATAAAATTTATATATTTTTTATCTGTTTTTGTACTCACTATATTTCGATCCTGTGCTGGTTTTCTGCCCATATTATCCCTTTTGGGGCATTTTTCTCTTTCCATAATGGTTTTGGGATGTGGCAGAGACCCCCAGGACTAGCTTTCTAACTGTGCCTTTTCGCAAACTCAAAATGTGCCATTTTCTTTTTTGCTGAAAGTAATGGCTTTCTTCTGGCCACTCTGCCATAAAGCCCACCTCTATGGAATGTACGGCTTATTGTCGTCCTATGTAGTCCAGTCTCTGCTGTGAAACGCTGCAGCTTTTCCAGGGTTACCTTAGGTCTCTGTGCTGCTTCTCTGATTAATGCCCTCCTTGCCCAGTCGTGGGTTTTGGTGAGTGGCCATCTCTTGACAGGTTTGCTGTTGTGCCATGTTCTTTCCGTTTGGTTATGATAGATTTGCTGTTGCTCCTAGGAATCATTAAAGATTTTGATATATTTTTTATAACCTAACCCTGACTTGTACTTCTCAACAACATTGTCCCTTACTTGTTTGGAGAGTTCCTTGGTCTTCATGGCAGTGTTTGGTTAGTGGTGCCTCTTGTTTAGGTGTTGCAGCCTCTGAGGCCTTTCAGAAAGGTGTGTATATGTAATGACATATCATGTGACACTTAGATTGCACACAGGTGGACATCGTTTCACTAATTATGTGACTTCTAAAGGTAATTGGTTGCACCAGAGCTTTTTATGGGCTTCATAACAAAGGGGGTGAATACATACGCACATGCCAATTATCAGTTTTTTATTTCTGAAAAATAGTTTTATGTATATATTTTTCTAGTTTTACTTCACCGACGTAGACAATAGGACAACAATAAGCCGTACGCTCCATAGAGCTGGGCTTTATGGCAGAGTGGCCAGAAGAAAGCCATTACTTTAAGCAAAAAACAAAATGGCACGTTTTTGAGTTTGTGAAAAGGCATGTGGGAGACTCCCAAAATGCGTGGAGGAAGGTGCTCTGGTCTGATGAGACTAGGATTGAACTTTTTGACCATCAAAGAAAAAAACACTATGTCTGGCGCAAACCCAACACATCACCCAAAGAACACCATCCCCACCGTGAAACATGGTGGTGGCAGCATCATGTTGTGGGGATGTTTTTCAGCAGTCAGGACTGGGAAACTCTTCAGTGTTGAGGGAAAGATGGATGGTGCTAAATACAGGGATAGTCTTGAGCAAAACCTGTACCACTCTGTATGTGATTTGAGGCTAGGATGGAAGTTCACCTTCCAGCAGGACAATGACCCCAAACACACTGCTAAAGCAACACTTGAGTGGTTTAAGGGGGAACATGTAAATGTGTTGGAATGGCCTAGTCAAGCCCGGACCTCAGTCCAATAGAAAATCTGTGGTCAGACTTAAAGATTGCTGTTCACAAGCGCAAACCATTCAACTTGAAGGAGCTGGAGCAGTTTTGCAAGGATGAATGGGCAAAAATCCCAGTGGTAATATGTGGCAAGCTCATAGAGACTTATCCAAAGCGACTTGGAGCTGTGATACCTGCATAATGTGGCTCTACAAAGTATTGACTTTAGGGGGGTGAAAAGTTATGTACATTAACTTTTTCTGTTATTTTGTCCTATTTGTTTGCTTCACTATAAAAAAAAAAAACTTCAAAGTTGTGGGCATGTTTTTTAAATTAAATGATGCAAATCCTCAAACTATCCGTGTTAATTCCAGGTTGTGAGGCAACAAAACACGAAAAATACCAAGGAGGGTGAATAGTTTTGCAAGGCACTGTATTTTTTAATTTATTTATTTTTTACTTTAAACAGTATCTTTATTGAAACAAAAAAATTACAATTTACAAATGAAATATATGCATAGGAAATGTTAGATATGCTTGACAATCTTATCAACGGTCATCTTGAACAGACATCTTGTATACTACATGCTGAGACACGCATAGACACGTATATCATAAAAGATATTAAGAATAATCATGGTACATTGCAGACATACATTTCCTCATCACTCATTCACCACTAAATATAAAAAACGATGATGAAAGGCAATTTACAGGTACAAAGATATAGGTATGCCTTACTAACTAAGAGTTTCTGAGGTTTGCAGCCACCTATCCCAGATTTTAGTGTATTTTGTCAGACAGCCTCTCTGCTTATATATGAGTTTTTTATGTGTTAAGCTGTTATTCACTTCTGCTATTCATGTACTGAACTCAGGTGAATTAGTTCTCATCCACTGCCTTGCCAAGACTTTCCGCGCAGAAAAAAAACATTTAATTTAGGAAGATTTAAGTGAATTTATCCATATCTGGTTCTGGATATATCCCCAGAAGGCAAGGTTTGGGGTGTAGTGTAAGAGGAGAGCCCATTGTATCATGCAGGAACTGTACAACTTGTGTCCAGAAGCCTTGCACCCTAGAGGAGCTCCAAATTAAGTGATAGAATGTGCCTGTTTCCTGGTTACACATCGGGCAAAGAGCAGTTTGGTCGCATTTGTACCTAGATATTTTAAGTGGAGTAAGGTATGAACAGTGGAGTATATAGATCTGTGTGAGGCAGTCAAAGTTTAGGGGATACTAGTTTGCATGTGTCTAGGGCATCACTCCATTCCTCATCTTCCGTTGCTCTCACATCCTCCCCCCATCTAGCCTTCAGCGCCTATGCCGACGTGGAGGATGGAAGTAGCAGCAACATGCTATAGAAGACGGAAATTTGTTTTTTAGGGTTAGAGCTTTTTATCACCTCCATTAAAGGATTGATGTCCAGATGAGTGCTACCAGTAGGGAATTGTGCTCTAAAAGCGTGTCGAATTTGTAAGTACCGGAAGAACATGCGAGTCGGTAACTCGTGCTCCGACCTGAGTTTAGTTTAGTAGGTTTAGTTTAGTAGGTGAGGTCGAAAAAAGACACATGTCCATCAAGTCCAACCTATGTATGTGATTGTATGTTAGTATTACATTGTATATCCCTGTATGTTGTGGTTGTTCTGTAGAAAATTATTTTGCCATCAAGAGTTAGGTGAGACAAGTAAAAAAGTCCCCTGGAGCTCGATATCTCAGAGTCTGGAATTTAAATTCAGGGAGAGTCACGTTGTGCCATAACGGGCTGTGTTAGTGTGTCTGAGGTAGTTTTTAAGTTTGTCAGTCCCGACATCCCATATGCGCCTGTAGTGGTGCAACAATGATGTTTGAGTTACCATCATCTCTGTACCTCTAACACCCCCGTGATTGCAACAAAGGGGTCCTCTGTTAAGTGTATCCATTTAGGGCGCAAAAAATGAAAAAATCTGGCTCTATCTGTCTTATCAATGTGGAATAGCTGCGGTAACTGTGCCGCTAAGTAATACATGTTAAAATGCGGTAATGCCACCCCGCCCAGATCCGTGAGATTTGTCAGTTTGCCCAGGGCAGTTTATGCCTACTCTTTCCTCCATATAAATGATTTGAGTATCGCTTCCATAGATTTGAAGTTTTTAAGCACCAAGTATACCGGAGAGTGCCATATCATGTAAATAATTTTGGGCAGCAGCACCATTTGCACGAGATTTATGCATTACATAACTCCTATCGGCAACCTGTCCCATAGCTGAGTTTTGTGCTTAAGCATATCAAATAGGGGTTTTATATTAAGTACAATGTAGTCTGCTGGGACCCGGGTGATTTGTATTCCTAGGTATTTGATTTAATCCACCCTTTGAGAACAAAAAAAAACCTAGAACTAAACTAAATTTGGTACTTTGTATGAGGCAATAGTAATATATATACCTCCATTCCCGATTAAATTGAGCAAAAAAGGAAAAAAAAAATTGTGGGACTTTATATGAAACACATAACTCAGTCAAAAGAACCCATCAGTGTATAACATGGTTATTTATTACAAAATGTATTTATTACATTACAATTCATAATATAAGACAATTGTCTTGACATATTGTAACATAGTGATGAACCTAGGGTATGTAGACCGAAATTGTAGTGGTAGCATATAGGCACAATAACAATGAGGGATTGGTTCATTATAGTAGACTGTGATATGGTACAGATGTCAGACATGGAAGCTGTGACGTAGCATCATAGAAAAGCTCTACGCGTTTCGTGGTTACATTACCACTCGTCAGGAGTAGATGCAACGTTTGGGGGTATCTATAATAAAAAATGCCAATATAATAGTAGAAAAGGATGTAAAACACAGAATAAAGAGGGGGCACACGAAAGGTCCCAAACACTCTCACCTATCTGTAGTATATGGGTACGACTGTTGGTAATATCCCCACAGTGCCCTCTACTATTAATATTACCAACAGTCGTACCCATATACTACAGATAGGTAAGAGTGTTTGCGACCTTTCGTGTTACCCCTCTTTGTTCTGTGTTTTACATCCTTTTCTACTATTATATTGGCATTTTTTATTATAGATACCCCCAAACTATGCATCTGCTCCTGAGTGGTAATGCAACCACGAAACGCGTAGAGCTTTTCTATGATGCTACGTCACAGCTTCCATGTCTGACATCTGTACCATATCATAGTCTATTATAATGAACCAATCCCTCATTGTTCTTGTGCCTATATGCTACCACTACAATTTCGGTCTACATACCCCTAGGTTCATCACTATGTTACAATATGTCGAGACAATTGTCTTATATTATGAATTGTTTAGACTTTATTGACATCTATTATTACATTATACCATTATTACTATGTACATTATGTCGAGACACTTGTTCTATACTATGAATTGTTTAGACTTTATTGAGATTTACTATTATATTATACAATTGTATTTATTTTTTATTATCTTACATGTGTATCTACACCTTTTGTAATAAATAACCATGTTATACACTGATTGGTTCTTTTGACTGAGTTATGTGCTTCATATAAAGTCCCACAATTTTTTTTTTTTTTTCCTTTTTTGCTCAATTGATCCACCCTTTGTAAAGGTAGGGTGACCTGGTCCTGGGGTGTTGGGAAGCTGTCAAGGGGAAGTATTTGAGATTTATCCCAATTGATTCTAAAGGCCTGAGAAGGGGCCAAAGCATTGTATTTAGGGTCAGGGCAGTGGTCAAGACCTCCGTTGTGCTGTCCAAGTATAACAGGGTGTCATCAGCATAAGTACTAACCTTTTTAGTCATGTGTCCTACCCGCAGTCCTACTATATTAGTGAGAGAGCGTATCGCTATCGCTAATGGTTCTGCCGCAAGTGCATACAATAGTGGAGACAAAGGGCATCCCTGTCGTGTGCCCCTAGTAAGGGGAAATTTTTCCAAGCTCCGCCCATTTGCCAGCACTCTAGCCACTGTGGCTTGGTATAACAGTTGCACCCACTTAATGAATCTAGGCCCTAAACCAAATTTTCCCAAACAGGTCCATAGATAGCGCCATTCTACTGAGTCAAACGCCTTGGCAGTATCCAGGGCGACAACCATTCTGGATCCCACATTTTTATGTGGTGTCTGAAGGTTAATAATTAGCATCCTGAGGTTAAAGGATGTGTTCCTACCTGGCATAAAGCCCGAATGATCCTTGTGTATTAAGGATAAAATAGTAATCAGACATATTTAGACAACTTTGCCTGCTTGCATTTCCCTGCATTCACTGTCCATTTGCTGTGTTCAAATTAGGATTTAAGGTTACATAGAACTATAGGCAACCTTTTTTTCATTTTGGAGGGTCATAACTCCTGTCATTTTTTATTTTTTGCATCTGTACCAGATTTGGGAGATTTTCCTTCACTTCTTGTCCCATAGCTACAACAGGAAGTGACAGGAAATTCCTCCAAAGTGAAGAGAGGTCCCCGATTGTCACCAGAATTTTCACTGCCATTGGAAGATTTCCCCTCTATTCTTGTTCTCTGACCACTCAAAGTTTGGAATTTCCTTCACTTTCACACTTGGTGATAATGGTCACCAGGATAAATCGAGAGAATTAATCCAGTTTGACCTTAGGGGGCCTAGTTCTGACTGAAAAGCTTAGTATTTGGATGTGTTTTGAAGAGGCAAGACGCCTTAATTGGCATGACTGTTGATTTACACTCACAGGCCACTTTATTAGGTACACCTGTTCAATTGCTTGGTAACACAAATTGCTAATCAGCCAATCAAATGATCTACTAGGATTTTCATGCACAATCTCTAGGGTTTACAGTGAAGGGTCTGAAAAAGAAAAAATATCCAGTGAGCGGCAATTGTGTGGACGAAAATGCCTCGTTGATGTCAGAGTAGACTGGTTCAAGATGATAGAAAGGCAACAGTAACTCAAATAACCACTCTTTACAACCAAGGTATGCAGATTACCACTCTGAACGCACAACAGATCTAACCTTGAAACAGATGGGCTACAGCAGCAGAAGACCACACCAAGTGCCACTCCTGTCAGCCAAGAACAGGAAACCGAGGCTACAATTCGCACAGACTCACCAAAATTGGACAATAGAAGATTGCAAAAACGTTGCCTGGTCTGATGAGTCTTTTTTTCAGCTGTGACATTCAGATGGTAGGGTCAGAATTTAGCATAAACAACATGAAAGAATGGATCCATCCTGCCTTGTATCAGTGGTGCAGGCTGGTGGTGTAATGGTGTGGGGGATATTTTTCTTTGCATACTTTGGGCCCCTTTGTACCAATGGAGCATCGTTTAAACGTTACGGCCTACCTGAGTATTGTTGCTGACCATGTCCATCCCTTTATGACTACAATGTAGCCATCTTCTGATGACTACTTTTAGCAGGATAATGCACTATGTCACCAAGCTCAAATCCTCTAAAACTGGTTTCTTGAACATGACAATGAGGTCACTGTACTCCAATGGCCTCCACGGTCACCAGATCTCAATCCAATAGAGCACCTTTTGGATGTGGTGGAACAGGAGATTCACATCATGGATGTGCAGCCAACACATCTGCAGCAACTGCGTGATGCGATTATGTCAATATGGACCAAAATCTCGGCGGAATGTTTTCAACACCTTGTTGAATCTATGCCACGAAGAATGAAGGCAGTTCTGAAGGCAAAAGGGGGTCCAACCTAGTATTGGCAAGGTGTCCCTAAAGTGGCCGGTGAGTGTATTTCACATTGATGTCAAATGATCACCATCTTTTCCTGCTTCCTTTCAACAGACATTGTGATCCATTGTCTACATGAAAAAAGATGATACTTTTTTTTTTCTTTTTTTTTAATGAGAAAGAGAAGCTAATTGCTTGTTAGAGGGGAAACAAATGTAGTCTTCTTTTAGAAATATTAAACCATGAGTTCTATAATACTGCTAGTCCCTACCTCTACCTACCCAGATTTCTCAGTCCTTAGTTTCATCCTTCTCTGTTTCTCAGGGGTCAGTTTACCCCAAGTTATGTTTTATTTTGCAGTTTGAAAAGTATTTAGGAGCTTTACAAATGCAAATGTTTTTCATATTCAGTTACATTTGTCCTATGTAAATATTAAGGAAGTGCATAAACAAACGTTAGTTTCTGGAATGTGTCTGGTTCCTTTACCAAGGTGTAAGGAACTTGGCATGTTTGTAATTTTTTTTTTTTTGTGCTAATCTTGTCCTAGTCCAGTGGCCCATTGGAAGGAAGGTGGTCATTTAAAAAAAAAAAAAAAAAGAGAAAGCAGAGTCTAATTTTTTCAAACATGCAAACAGAAATAATATCAAGCATGTTCATTTCATTATAGAACAGCTCTGGTCTATTTGAAAATCAGTTATATTTAGCAAGTTCAACAATTTCTCATTAAAACAACATTTTCATTGCTTAGAAATGGGGAGAAAACCTCATGAGTTTAGGACTTGACATTCTCAAAATGTGTCTGTATCTGGCTTGACAAAATAATGAACACTGTACAGCACAGAGAATACTTGTAGTGTATCAGGAACTAAGCTTTTATTTCTCACACTCATTCCACTATAGTAGGAGTGTCAAACTCCATTTTACTGTGGACCTCATCAGCATCAAGGTTGCCTTCAAAGGGCCAGTTGTATCTGCAAGACTGGATGTCCAGAGCCCCACACCCACCCTTATATCACTGTGCACCCCCCTGGAGGATGGGCAGAGGAGGGCTGGAGTCAGCTGTCTAAGTCTGTTGAATGCTGAGACCATGGGAGGCAGAGACAAGGTGGTGCTGTGGATGCACAGAGAGGTGCAGGATCTAAAGGGAGAAGTTCTGTCATCCTCTCTGCTGCCAACTGCTGAGACAAGGAAGGTTGCAGAGACGAGCCTCTCTGCAGCTGCAGGAAGAGGGGCAGGATCTGGTGGAGGAGTTCTGTCTTCTCTGTTGCCAGCTGCTGAGACAAGGGGGCAGAGACGAGCCTCTCTGCAGCTGCAGGAAGAGGTGCAGGATCTATAGGAGGAGATCTGTCATCCTCTTTGTTGCCAACTGCTGAGCGAAGGAAGGGGGCAGAGACGAGCCTCTTTGCAGCTGTAGGAAGAGGTGCAGGATCTATAGGAGAAGTTCTGTCATCCTCTCTGCTGCCAACTGCTGAGACAAGGAAGGGGGCAGAGACGAGCCTCTCTGCAGTTGCAGGAAGAGGGGCAGGATCTGGTGGAGGAGTTCTGTCTTCTCTGCTGCCAACTGCTGAGACAAGGGGGCAGAGACGAGCCTCTCTGCAGCTGTAGGAAGAGGTGCAGGATCTATAGGAGAAGTTCTGTCATCCTCTCTGTTGCCAACTGCTGAGACAAGGAAGGGGGCAGAGACGAGCCTCTCTGCAGCTGTAGGAAGAGGGGCAGGATCTGGTTAAGGAGTTCTGTCATCCTCTCTGCTGCCGACTGCTGGGACAAGGTGGGGGCAGGGATGAAGGGGGGGTGCCGCAGCTGCAGGAGATGTGCATGGGCCATGTGAAGTGGCATGGTGGGTCAGTAAACAGTCATGAAGTGGTAAACTTTACAAATGACAGTAGAACAGGATTTGGGAATCTTAGTGCCCACTTTGCAGTGCAGAAGCCTCCTGTTAGGGTACGGACGGGTGTATATTAAAGGCTAAGTTCAACTTTTTCAAACAATAGCCTATGCAGGCAAGCGGCCCCTGTAAATGACTATTCATTTTGTTGTCCTATCTGTAGGCAATTTAGAAGCCTTTATAAAATCTCCCATTTAGCAGTCCCCATGTTCTGCCTTTTTTATCATTCTTGTAATGCAGGAAGTGAGTGTCCAATGGTTTTCATGTCCTGGCAACAAGGCAGGACATGGGGATTGCTAATTGGGAGTATTTTGACCAAGCTCCTGGGCGACCCAGATGGTCTACAGGTATGACAATAATTTACACACTCACATAGTTTTTTTTTTTTTTTTTAATATCTACTGGGTCCCCTTTGCTGCATAGTCTATTTTCTGGAAAAGGTGAACCTAGCCTTAAAGCTTATAGAAAGAATAAGCCTTTATGGCCCTTTAGCTTTTTCTGAGTTGCATACATAAGTGCACATAATCATGCCTTTACGGAGTTACAAAAGAGTAGAACAATTCAGACTATTATGAATTTTTCTAAAACTTTTTGTCTCTGAAATGACAGCTGCGGGGATACAGTTTCTTATAATGCACAATGTTCCCATAGTGTCATTCAAGGATTAGGAAATGCTTTTTGTAAATACTGTGTGGTTTTCCTTTTATTTTTAGCTCTGCACTCTGCTCTGTGTTTAGAGAAGTAGTGTTTGTTCTCTTTTAATAAAAGACGCTGGCTCTCTTTTCAAGTATTTACAATTCCACAGTGTTTCTTTACGTTCACTGATTCCTCTGTAAATTTGTCTTTTCTGCTTTGTGTAGAAAAATTGGTTTGTAGATGTAAACTCAAATTGGATGACCGTTTGCTAAAGCCCTGTGTGTAGTAAATAATTACCATCTTTTTCATTTTTGAAAATACTGTTTTGTTTTTTTAATCTTTTTTTTTTGCATCTTGATGCGTTTGATGTCCTCCAGCCTCCTTGTTGCTATTTCCTGTCAACATGCACTCTCAAGTGGTGGTTGCATATAAGGCATGTCATGAATAACTGTCACAGTTGCTTCTGCTCTCAACCGAACTGTCAAGCCATCAAATGGCTGAATCATAACTGATCATGTGTGCAGCACTATGACAACTGCAGATCAAACAGAGACTAAGATGGCAGCTTCCTTGGCTGTAAAGGGTAGGAGGGTTTAGTTCAGCTTTAATGGTAACATCAACGGAACATGCCTGCACAATGAACATTGTCATGTCAGCTTGTAGTCTCCACCAAAAGCAAATTTGACACGGTGACAATACAGAAAAAGAGCATTATTACTTCATAAAGGGAAGTTCCTGATCAGGGACCTGGGTGGCAGAATTACTAGGTATTTTAATGAACTTGGAATAAATATTAAATTGGTATTAAATATGAAAACAAACCTTTATAATATTGTAGCTTAGTAATTCATAGATGTGGTGGCAATATATCACACAGAACTGTCAGGTAGCGTGTGACAACAAGATATACCCAAAATGAATTAATAAGAATTAGTCCATACAGTCCATAGTAGTAAGGGATATCAAGGAGAAGTCCACAGGATGGATGGATCCACAGGTGGATGGGGATTGCACACACAGTCATCGGCAGCTTCTCAGCAGGAAATGGGAGTTCCCTCAGACACAAACAAAGACAGCAGAAAGAGGGCACCTGGGTCAGTGCGATAGTAAAAGCAAGTAACACTTTATTCAGATACAGTTACATAAAAATATCTTGCAAGCTACACACAGGGTGGATGTGGATCACCAATCAAGCAGTCGGCCATCCTGAGGGATGAGAAGAGAGCTGTGGGGATAAGCTCAGACCTGCCATATGGAGGTGTTTAACCAGCAGCGTCTCCAGCGCTCACAGAACTAGCAAGAGACCAAATCGGGAAGGGGGGTGGGCCGCAACGCGTTTCCGAGGCACCGCCTTCTTCTTAATAAATGGTAAAAAATCAAATAATAACTATATAAAAGGTGACTTCAAATAAAATAACCAATTATGATCACTACATAATTAATTACTGTAAAAAATACAAATGATAAATTTATCGAGATATACACCAGGTAATTCCTATCAGCATATCTAAAGGGCAATGGATATATACACACACAGACTACGAGGAGGGGGCGGTAAAAAAAAAAAAAGGTGGGGGGGGGGGCGAGAAGAGGATATTCTGTTGTGAGTATAGGTATCATAGAATTGTGTTGCCTTCTATCTCCTCCTTCAAACCCCCAGGCGCCAGAGAATTCAAGGAAAAAATCCAGTAGGTTTCCCTACGGCATAACCTCTGAGACCTTTCAGCCCGGGAGTCACAAGGAGGGATAGATTCCAACACCCAGACTTTTAACCCTTCAGTGGATTTAATATGGACATAAAAGAAGTGCCTAGGGACGCTATGTTCATCTGATCACTTTTCATTAAGTCTCCGATGTTGCCCGAATTAGGCCCTTGCTGCCCAAATAGTGCAGCCTACATATAGGAGGCCACAGGGGCAAGTCAAACAATATATAACTAATTCTGTTGAGCAACTGTAGAATTGCTTGATATGATAGCTTTTACCTGAATTATCTTTAAAACTCTTCTGGTGGTGCTGTACGAAGCGGCGCCAGAAGAGCCACCATCTGATTTTCTTTACACTGAAACATACCCGTCAGATTGCAAAAGGTGGTTTTTTTTTCTTTTCCTGCCCCCTCCTCATAGTCTGTGTGTGTATATATCCATTGCCCTTTAGATATGCTGATAAGAATTATTACCTGGTGTGTATCTTGATAAATTTATCATTTGTATTTTTTAGTGTAATTATGTAGTGATCATAATAAGTTATTTTATTTGAAGCCACCTTTTATATAGTTATTTGATTTTTTTACCATTTAATATAAAATACTATCATAGATGTGTTACTATGCAACCGTTCACTTGGATCAAATGACATTTTTTATCATTTTTAAGGATTTTTTATAATCGTGCCCGTTTCCTTTATTCTATTTAACCACTTGCCCACCAGGCCAATTCTGACATTTCTCTCCTACATGTAAAAATCATCATTTTTTTGCTAGAAAATTACATAGAACCCCCAAACATTATATATTTTTTTTAGCAGAGACCCTAGAGAATACAATGGTGGTCATTGCAACTTTTTATCTCGCACGGTATTTGCGCAGCAATTTTTTAAACGCTTTTTTTGGGGGAAAAAAAACTTCATGCTTTAAAAAACCGGTAAAGTTAGTCCGATTTTTTTGCATAATGTGAAAGATGAAGTTGCACTAAGTAAATAGATACCTAACATGTCACGCTTCAAAATTGCACGCGCTCGTAGAATGGCGCCAAACTTCGGTACTTAAAAATCCCCATAGGCGACGCTTTAAAAATTTTTACTGGTTACATGTTTTGAGTTACAGAGGAGGTCTAGGGCTAGAATTATCGCTCTAACGTTCGCGGCGACACCTGATGTGTGGTTTCAACAGCGTTTTCATATGTGGGACTTACGTATGCGTTGGCTTCTGCGTGCGACCACACAGGGACAGGGGCACTTCAAAATCTTTTTTTATTGTTAATTTTCCTGAAAATTAAAAAAAAAAAAAAAATGTTTTGATCACTTTTATTGCTATTACAAGGAATGTAAACATCCCTTGTAATAGGAATATGGCATGACAGGACCTCTTTACAGTGAGATATGGGGTCAATAAAACCCCACATCTCACCTCTAGGCTCGGAAGCCTAAAATAAAAAAAAAAAACAAAAAAACGGTCACAGCTTCCCAGCCGAGGCGGGGCCGTTTTTTTTTTAATGCAGAGACCGGGCGTGACATCGCGCCTGGCCTCCGACGATCATAGAGACTCCGGTGACCACCTGGTCCACCGGAAATCTCTATGGTGGACATCCGGGGCTGGCGGATCTGTTCTTTGACTCACTGATCACAGAGGTGAGGTGAGTCGGTAGAAGCCCCTCCCGTCCCGTCCCCCCCCCCCTCCCGCCCGCCGCCCGTAAGAACCAGCTAGCGGCTGACCAGCCCCTATGGTCGTTCTTATGGTGTAGGAAATCGCCAGCTGAAAATGCCGATATCCCACCACAAAGCCCAGGACGATTACGGCTAAAAAAGATAAATATAACAAAATAGGGAGTGGCGCTGTGCATAAAGGATGTATTGGTGTATAATGTTTATCTGATGGTGGTAATAGATGTATCAATGTGATATACTATAGGGAACAACAATAGATAGTAATCGCTTTGAATGCAGCACTATATATCCCACATAAAAATAAAATAAAAATAATTAAGTGCTGATTAATAGATAGATTAGTTAGTGCCAATAAATATAAAAAATGCAGCTGTTATCCCATATGCAAAAATAATAATATTAATGTTAGTAACCACTAATAATATAGTATAACGTGAATGAAAGAGTGGTAAGTGCGAAAGTGTCAGGTACGATACAATTAGCAATGTTCCAGCATCTGCTGGATGGTAAAAATAAACTGCAAATATTAAATAAGGGTAGAGGGTGC
Source organism: Aquarana catesbeiana (assembly GCF_042186555.1). NCBI lineage: Eukaryota > Metazoa > Chordata > Amphibia > Anura > Ranidae > Aquarana > Aquarana catesbeiana. The sequence continues at coordinate 137,843,702 of NC_133327.1, read as the reverse complement.
ACACAATCCTCTATAGTGAAGGACAAAAAATGCAAAGCAATGTGTGTGAAAAATTATATGAAATTATATATATATATATATATATATATATATATATATATATATATATATATATGGTATATATATATATAAAAAATGTATATAAGATAGAGGGTGTCCGCAACCCTCTATAATAAAGTGCTGAGGATGCAAAAAATAGATGCGTGAAAAAAAAAAAAAATATATATATATATATATATATACAAATATGAAATATAAATATATTTAAAAGTGTGCAAATTTTAAGAACCAAACTAGTGAATAATTGGTATATATATAGAGGTATGTCTCTAATAGACTGGTGGTAAAACAATTAGTAACAATAATAAGTCTCATGTGAAATGACAAAAAGTTCATGTGATGTCTTCCACCGGATTTCTTCCAGATATTTAAAACAAACTCCCCCTAATGTGATTCCACTCACCGGAACGCTATACCCCTGCAGGGGTATAAGCATAGGATGTTTGTATGCCGGGTGCCGATCAAATCCAGGTGCCAATCAAATCTTTATATGTTGATATCCCCTCCAATACAGTTCCTTGATCGGGATCAGCCACTCGTACACAGGAAGGAGATGGGGGAAGATGATAATCCCCTGTTGTAATCCTATTTCCAGCCGGACATCCGCTCCAAAGTATTATATGTAATGAAAGAATTGCTCCACATAGCGTAACTCCATTAAATAACTTTTATTTGTAGATGCTTATACAGTCCAAGGAGCATAGTGAATCCAAGGAATGAAAAAATTAAAAAAGAGAGGAGGGAGCGTGCAAGCTCTCTATCTCCCCTAGCCGTTCCGGGACGCAGCGTGGTACACAGCTACCGCTTGCGTTCCACCGGTCAGCTAGCGAAAACCACAGTAACAGGAAGTGATGTTGTGCGTGCCAAGATAGTCCCGCCTTACGCGTTTCGTCACACGGACGTCATCGGAGGCGCTGCCATCTTGGTCCTCTCAACGTCTTATATCTGGGTGCAATACATGCCGCGGCCAGTCCCACATAAGATGCTAAATGACGAGCATCATATAAATCCAATCAAAAAATTCGCTCAATTATGGAGACGAAAACCAAAGTCTATTCACGTTCAGCATCATTAGACAAAGGGAGATACTGGATAGGGTCTCCTTGAGCGCCATCTAATGGGATGTTTATATTTCTTATTATAGTTTACATGGAATAGCGGCCGTGGAAGAATGTAATTTGCAAACCAGATACTATCTGGTTAAACTATACATATTAAATGGCAGTCAGATAACTTGAACCCAAAAGCAGGAAGGTAAAAAGTATAGGTTCTAATTACCTCAGGAGGTATAAAACAGAAAAATAAATAAATGGATTAGAAAATATATATATAAAAGATATGTATATAGAAATATATATATAAAAATATTAATTAATATTATACACATAAAAAATATAAGCGATACGTTAAAAAATCTTGTATAGAGATGTGTAAAGAAATGAACAGGAGTGTGTTATATAATCGGAGCTGGTGTAAACCAGGGGAAGAAGAGAATATGTTAGTTTACCAATAAATATGTAAGACTGTAATAAAAAGAAATAGTGATGAATCATATATATAAAAATCTTAAAAATCTTCGGGAAATTAGGGGATAGGATAGGGACGCGTACAGATTCCACCTAATTAAAAATGGGTAAGAAGCACTTCAGAAACAATAATGGGAGTGGAATAGGGGCACATATAAAATCCTCTAATTTAAAAATTAGATAAAAAACAATTCAGATCAATGTCCACATTTAACCCTCTGGGGACAAGACTCCCTAGGCGGTATATCCACTTAGTTTCGTTCTGGGACACTTTTATTCTTTTGTTACCGCCTCTCCAGAAAAGTTGGCCAGTATAGCCCTGTTGATTGGACGACTGGCCACGGCCAGTCTCTGTACAGTTTTATTCTGACAGTATAAATTGTCCCCTCTAGAGGGGGGCGGCACATTGGAAACACGTTGCGGCCCGCCCCCTTCCTGATTTGGTCTGTTACTGTGAGAGCAGATGTGCGAGCTGGAGATGCTACTGGTTATACACCTCCATATGGCAGGTCTGAGCTTATCCTCAGAGCGTTCTTCTCATCCCTTGTGACGGCTGACTGCTTGATTGATGATCCACATCCACCCTGCTTTCAGCTTGCAAGATACTTTTATGTATGTGTATCTGAATAAAGTGTTACTTGCTTTTACTATCACACTGACCCAGGCGCGCTCTTTCTGCTGTTTTTATAGATGTGGTGGCTGCACTTATTTTTCTTTTTTTGGCCTCTATTTTCACTTCTTGATCCAGCCAGTAAGTGTTATTTTTTCCCAACTTCCTTTCACAGACCAAGCTGTTCCAACTAGAGTGGCAGTTAGTGGGTTGAGACACCCATTTAAAGCATAACTAAATCCACTGACTTAACAGTTTTCCAAAAAAGTTACATTAAGGCTGCATTCACACCTGAGCATTTTCAGCTCATGGAACTCTTGTAAAACGCCTGAAAAATGCCCAACAAGCAAAATCCCATTCATTTCAATGGCACGTGTTCACATCTGAGCGTTTTATCACCTGAAGCAAAACACCTGAAAAAACGCCCTAAGCTCAAAAAAAAAAACAAAACAAAAAAAAAACCATGAGCTTCTTTGGGGCAGATTACAGGCATTTTTCTGCCTGTTACATTGGTGACCAGAACAAAATTGCAGTAAAAACCGTGGCAAAAACGCGACTTTGAAACGCTCAGGTGTAATTGCAGCCTAAAGCATACTGAGAGCTATAACTATCAAGCCATCAAATGGCTTGTATAATAACTGATCACATGTGCAGCACAATGGCAACTGCAGATCAGAGGCTAAAGCTGGCCATACACTAAGAGTTATGACCAGCTGTGCGAATATTTGTATGAAAATTCTCAGTACATTTGATGACTCAACGAATGTTCAAAAGTATTTTAACCACATGCCTACCAGCCGCCGCAGTTGTACTGCGGCAGCATGGCATGGCTGGGCGAAACAACGTTATGCAACGTCACTTTGCCCTGTGGCCACTAGGGGGCATGTGCGCACCCCCCGCTCGCTCCCCGAGACGATGCGAGTGCCCGGTGGTCTCGATCACCGCCGGGCTCCCGCGATCGCTCGGGGCACACGGAGAACCCGGAACTGCGTGTGTAAACAAGTTTCCCTTTCTCTGAGCAGGGAACTGACAGATCGTCTGTTCATACAGAGTATGAACAGCAATCTGTTAGTTTCCCTGCACAGTCCCCATCCCCCTTCAGTTAGAACACAAACTAGGACACACATTAACCCCTTCACTGCCAGTGACATTTTTACAGTAATCAATGCCTTTTTTTTTAGCACTGATCGCTGTATTAATGCCAATGGTCCCAAAAATGTGTCAAAATTGTCCGACGTTTCCACCATAATGTCGCAGTCACGATAATCCCTGATCGCCGCCATTGCTAATAAAAAAAATAAAAAATAAAATAAAAATGCCATAAAACTATTTTGTAGACTATATAACTTAACTGTGCAAAACAATATACGCTTATTGCGATTTTTGTTTTTATGTTTTTTTTCTTACCAAAAATATGTAGAAGAATACGTATCGGCCTAAACTGAGGGGAAAAAAATGTTTTTTGGGGATATTTATTATAGCAAAAAGTAAAAAATAATGCGTTTTTTTTCCTCAAAATTCTCGCTCTTTTTTTGTTTATCGCGCAAAAAATAAAAACCGCAGAGGTGATCAAATACAACCAAAAGAAAGCTTTATTTGTGGGGAAAAAAAGGACGTTAATTTTGTTTGGGAGCCACATCGCATGACTGTGCAATTGTCAGTTAAAGTGGCGAATCGCAAGAAACGCTCTGGTCTTTGGGCAGCCAAATGGTTCGGGGCGGGGCTGAAGCGGTTAAATATAATAAATATTATTAATCGATTTTTGAATTAATGGACTTTCCCAAATGAAAACACTGTTAGAAATATGTTCATTTGAGAAAAAATTTCCACCCTGCTCCTTTGAATTTTCTCAGTAGTGTGGTCAAAAAAGAACATAAATTTGATCCCACTAATGATTAGAAAATCGAACACACATTCTTAAAGCGAAAAAATTTGAACAAATTGTATTACTGTACGGCTAGATTAAGATTACATCTTTTTTGGCTATGAAGGATAGGAGGGTTTAGTTCCGCTTTAGGGCTGGTTCATACCATCTTGACACATCCAAGTGCGCTCCCGTGCAGCATTTTTCGGTAGCCCATTAACTTCAATGGGCTGCTGAACATGCAGGAATGTGCAAAAAATACAGCAGGCACAAATTTTAAAATTGCAACAATAACCCTCAGTATTGACGTCAGGGAATGCATAAATAACCCCCAACATTAGTGGCAGTTCTGGTAACCTATCCCCCTCACCCCAAACTGGGCCTCAGTAGTAGTGCTGTTTAACCCCCACTCCCTATTGATGGGAAATGGCAGTGCTTTTTACATTGACACCCCTACATTCCAAACTGCATTGGTGGTCAGTGCAAGGTTATAGAATAAAGGGTCCAATCGGGTCCGGCTGAAAAAACGGACTGCTGGACCTGATCGGACCTCTAATGTAAAAGGGGCCTAAAGGCTCAGGGCGGTCAGACTGCGCATGCACATTCTTTTTTAATTGTATTTTAGGTTGAAACCGGGTGCCCTGTGAATCTAGTTGTTGAATTTCTAGTTCTAAACGTGAGCCTGTGCCGCCTTTCTCACTTTGAAAGTTTATAGGCAAGCCCTTGTTTGTCTTTCCAGAGCAACCATGTGCTCTAGGGTTCCAAACCTTTAGCAAACAGCTCCTTCCGAACAAATTGCTCACACCTTCTACCTTCTCCCTCCGTTGGGTTTGTTGGTTCTTAGCTGACCTTAATCAGTTTTTTTTCTTTTAAATACACTAAATCCCCCACGTCTACTCTTTACAGGTGTTTACTCCCTTTCGGAAACTGATCCTTAGTGCTGACAATAGGAAGGACATGGAGGAATGGATGGCGGCGCTCAAGTCTGCTCAGAACCGTGAGCTCTTTGAGGTAGTAACCTGTATATATCCAGTGACAAATATGTGGTGTTTTGCTGCTAGGAAGAAGATTTAAGTGATACTGGGTCATCGACCTGGGAGGGACACGTGCCCATTGTATTCATTATTGTAGGGAGGGGTAAAATGACAGAGCAGTATTTCTCTGTCCGAGGAAGTCTTACATGCTACTTTCTATTTATAGAATGTGCGGCATAACTTGCCGACTTACCTGTCAGATTTGTTATCATTGGAAGTTATGAAAAGTATTTGCAAGTTTTGTTCTGCACTTTCTACTTTTTTTTTTTCTCTCTTGTGCAGAGAAACAATCAGGAAATAGTTTTACCTCCTAAGTTTAGGGTAGTGTCACTTCTCCTGTCATTTGCATAACAATCCCTGATAGGCAGCACTGCTTAAGGCAGTATTTAGACCTGCTGTGCCTGCGTGTACACACTTCTTTACCTGCACGATCTACGGCTTTATGTTTTTCTTTTTTCTCATGTTTCCAGTCTGCCCAGTACAGTGTGGACCATTTCTCCGGAATGCACAACTGGTATGCCTGCTCCCATGCTCGACCCACCTACTGCAATGTGTGCCGTGAAGCTCTCTCCGGGGTCACCTCCCATGGACTCTCCTGTGAAGGTATGTGGAAGGAGACCTACGGAAATTCCATATGTAGTGCTGTGCAATCTTTAGCTGGTTTCTGTTTGGAAATCTCTAAACCTCAAACTTGTATATTTGTTTTTTGTGTGTGTATTTCTATATAAAAAATTAGGCAGTGCAGATAATATCCATGGTGAGTATTCCACCTGCTGTAAGCCAAGTGTACTAATCTCCAAGCCACTATGCCGCCCTTCCAGATTTGTGGTCTCGCTGTTTGTGCTTTCACAGGATCTTATAGTCATAATATTAAGACATTACGATATGTCAAACATGAAGTGCAGTTTGACTTCCCTTGAGCATTAAGATGACATACAGATATTAAAAACGTACCATAAAACGGTTACATGGACTGTTAAGCACCGTTCAGTTAATTATAGCTAGCATTAATATATAATTTGTACTGTATCTGTTAGTTTCTTTAATGAATCATCCATTGCCACAGGGCAGGGCTGGGATTCCATACTATTTACTAAAGCCTCCTTACCTTTACTGAAGATTAAATGTTTACTTTGTTATTATGGTAATGTATTTGAACAGAGTACCCTGACAACACTGATGCAGCTTACATTGCTATATACCTGCTGTAGACTGGTTATGTTTGTGGTGGCTCTTATCTTGACGTAATATATTGGTGGAAGATAAAAACATTTTAAAGCAGGGCTGTCCAAACTTCCTGGGCCACATTGGAAGAAGATGATTGTCTTGGACCACACATAAAATTACACTAACAATATGGACGGCTGATGAGCAGAAAAAGTCGGGTAGATTACAAGCTAACAATCACTGATATAGATAATGGACCTCTGAGTAATAAAATTTCTTTTTTTGTTAAATATTTTTTATTTTAACCACTGGCCCCTTCGGAAGATTTACCCCCTTCATGGAAAGGCAATTTTTTGCTATAACGCACTGTGTTACTTTAACTGACAATTGAGTGGTCATGCGACGCTGTACCCAAATACACTTTTTTAAATTTTTTTCCCCCACAAATAGAGCTTTCTTTTTGTGGCATTTGATCACCACTGCGTTTTTTTTTCTTTTTTTTGCACGCTATAAACAAAAAGAGGCCGACAATTTTGAAAAAAATATATATATATATTTTTTACTTTCTGCTATAAAACATATCCAGTAACAAAATAAAAATAAATCAATTTAGGCCAGTTTATGCTAGATATTTTTGGTAAAAGAAAATCCCAATAAGTGTATATTGATTGGTTAGCGCAGAAGTTATAGAGTTTACAAACTATGGGATATTTTAGTTTTATTTATTTTGTTTTTTATTTTTACTAGTAATGGCAGCGATCAGCAACAGTTGGGACACTGACACTTTTTGAGAACCAGTGACACGAATACAGTAATCAGTGCTAAAAATATGCAGTAATGACACTGGCTGGGAAGGGGTTAAACAGGGGCGAGCAAACAGTTAACTGTGTGCCTAGCCAGTGTTTGTGCACTGTGTGGGAGGTGATTTTTCTATGGGAAAGCATTGATCCATATTCCTGCTTCACAAGCGATCTGCCTTGTTTCTGGCTCTGTCTAATGATCGGCGGGTGCCAACAGACATCGAGTCTGTGGTACCCGCAGATCAGCTCCTGCTGTGCCTTATCACAGTGGAAGCGGGTCACCAGCAGCGCGCATTCGCGCCCCTGACCCGGAAGTTTTGGATCACATACTAGGTACATGATCTGGAGCAGAGCCTCCGTCCTGCCACAGTATATGTACGGTGGGCAGTCTGCGAGTAGATAAAGGTAAAAGAGGACAGCATAAAACGAGTGCGATACCTGACACTGTTTTTCATAACTAACACATGAATATCTGGTACGATGGATATAGTAGCAATTCTCAATGAATTCTTGACTCAGATATTTTGGTTCTAATTTTGCCCTTGATATGCTGCATCCTTGAACATAGTTGCCCACATGGTGCTGCTGAAAACTGATGACATGGATAAGGCGTGATTGTGAAGAGAGGGAGATTTTTCTTTGGGAAGATTAAACTTCAGAACTTAAGTTCAGTAAAATGTTTTAAATTTCTCTTCGGATGCATGTGTTTGCTAAGTGTAAATGCATTTCTACAAAAAAAATTCCCCCAAAAATCGACATTTTTAAGTAAGTTTACAATTTTGTGTTGGGCGGCGATCATAGCTGTCTTGGACTGCAGGTTGGACACCCCTGTTTTAAAGTAAAATAACAAAAATATATTAAATTTCTGAAAGAAGTCTGCTTTTGCGTTTTAGACCAATAGTATTGCATAACACAACAGCGGCTCAGTGGTCATTGTTGATATCTTAAGCTGGCCAGAGATGGAGCGACTCTTGCATCCATCTTGAATGTGTAGATGGGGGAATCCATTCTGTTTTTTACATTCAGCATGCTGGCTTAATGAGAAAATGAACCATGTATATCCGGCTTTACAGCATTAGGTTCCTGCAGACCAGGGCCATATCTGCATGTGGTTTGTGTGGGTTACCTCTGGATGCTGCAGTTTCTACCTGACATCCAAAAACATATGGGTACTGGGTTGCTGTCTGTGCCCCCATTAGGGAAATTTATCCTCTCTATTTGTCCTGTTTACCATTATCATTGAAAGTGAAATAAAAAAAGAAAATTCCAAATTTTGGGTTGTCCAGATAACTAATAGGACCCTTCATTGTAATGTACATGATGTATGTTTTTGACCCTTCATTGTAATGTACATGATGTATGTTTTTGACCCTTCATTGTAATGTACATGATGTATGTTTTTGACCCTTCATTGTAATGTACATGATGTATGTTTTTTTTATATTTAATATTGTTACTCATTAACGTGCGTGCTGAAATACCACCAGTATTAGTATATCCAATTGCAGTCACTGCAGAGAGGATCTCAGTTGCTTATCAGTGCTAAGAGAAGCTCACCTCTTTAGAGCTGTCATAAAGAGATGTGGGGCTGACTTACTAAAACTGGAGAGAGCAAAATCTAGTGCAGCTTCTAACTTCAGCCTGTTCAACTACTGGAACTGGAAGCTGATTTCTATGCAGAGCTGCACCAGATTTTGTACTCTCCAGTTTTAGTAAATCGACCCCATAGCCACTATATGGAAACAAAACACAAAGGGGGCCTATACTACTCTATAATCCAAAGAGCAGGAAGTCAGGTCACATCAAAGTCACTGACTTCAAGTTCACATTACTTTATGACAAATGTATTTCAATTTGTTCAGCGCTGATAATTAAAGCAAACAGTTATGTAAATAATAAAATATCTCCTTAAAATGAAGTGAAAAAAATTGTGATACAAAAGGCCGCCAAACGTGATAAAGTTTTATAATCAAAAATCCATGCAAACACTCCTTCATAAAGATTTGCGCATAATGTGTTGGATTGGTGTATCGTCCTAAAATCTCCACCACCATACATAAAGTCCTCCAAACGTGACAAAATCACAATTAGAAATTCATGTAAACTGTGTAGCTGTATTGCTGTAACTAGTTTAGCAAAGACTGGTAAATCAGCCAGCCGTCAGCCACTCAGCTTCTCGCCTCTCCTGGGAGAGCTGAGGAGCTGAGTGGCCAGCGGGTGGCAGATTTACCAGTCTTTGCTAAACTACTGATCCTGCAATACAACTACACAGTTGGATGAGTGGATGGTGGACGAGTACTAGTCTAAATATGGAGCAAGTGTAAAGCCGGCCATAGATGGAGCGATTTTATTTAATGCAATCATGGAAAAAAAATCGCTTGAATTCCCCCATCCCTACCGCGGAGCCATTGTGTTCTATTGTTGTAACTGCTAGCCGTAATCACTGTGTCCTGCGGGCAGGGAAGGCTTCCCCCCACCTCCCTGCCGGGAGAACACAATGGCTCCTGCAAAGGGATTTCCCCATCTACCCTGACTATGTTGATAGGGGAATTGAGCAATTTTTCTTTCCATGGTTGCAGGAAAGAAAATCACTCAATCTGTGGCCAACTTTACACTTGCTCCATATACAGGCTAGTACTCGTCCACCTTCCACTTAGTAATCTTAGGATGAGCATATGAAAGCCAAAAAGAAGCTCACATAGTGTGATACTATTCAAATAACTTTATTAAGCAACATTAAAAAAAATATACAAAGGATCAGAAGAAGCACAAAAACAAAAGGACAACTGTGTAGCTGTATTGCTGGATCGGGGTAGTTTAGCAGAGACCGGTAAATCTGCCAGCCGCTGCCCACTTAGCTCCTCGGCTCTCCAGCTATCCCACCTTCCGTACAAGCAGATACACTAGTTTGATTGCCTTGTAGTGGATATCTGCTTGTGCTGAAGCTGGGAGAGGTGAGAAGCTGAGTGGCTGACAGCTTTTTTTTAAGAGCAATTTTAGAGCAATTCTATTGTTTACACGTGTGTTTGCTTTAATTATCAGAGCTGTATAAAGTGAGATTTATTTATCATAAAGAACTGCACACTTGAAGTCAGTGACTTTGATGTGACCTGACTTCCTGCTCTGTGGATTATAGAGTAGTATAGGCCCCCTTTGTGTTTTGTTTCCATGTAGTGGCTATGGGGTTGATTTACAAAAACTGGACAGTACAAAATCTAGTGCAGCTCTGCATAGAATCAATCGGCTTCCAGGTTTTATTGTCAAAGCTTAATTGAATAAACTGTAGTTAGAAGCTGATTGGTTACTATGCACAACTGCATCAGATTTTGCACTGTGCCAGTAGCACCAGAAATATATGATCTCTGTCCAGTTTCCTTTGGCAGCAGCTGCTATGAACAAAGTGCTGTTCCTGCAATGAAAGTGACCCTGTTTTTCTAGCAAAGAATTCTGCCAGCCAGCTAAAAAATTGCACAAAAAAATTCTATCTTTTTTTTTTTTGCGTTTTCCAGATCACACTTATACAGAACAATTACCGTTCTGATTGTATTTGTCACATTTGAGCTGATCTGAAGCTATAGAAATAGTATGCTTAGTTTTAAAGCTTCCAGTAAGCACAACCAAAAATGTAGGTTCACAACAAAACTGGTTTAGTAAAGTTGTGCATCAATCAACCTTTGCATTTAGCAAAACCTAAAGCAACAGATAGCCTTGGGGAACTGATTGATCTGAACATTTTCTTCATCTTTTATAATGTAGTTTATGGAAAAAAACAGGCTGTAGATGTGATCTACAGAACTTTGCCATGGCTGACACGGTAACAGTTTATTACATGTTCGGAGACTCTGCTATGAAATAACAAATACATTGCTTTTCACACTGAGCTGAGGGAATGAAGTTTTCACTCCCGCATGTCATTCCTGATTTCGGCTGCGTTTTCACAGACATCTGTGCGGCTTTCTGCATAGATGTCAATGGAAATTGCACCCTGAAATTGCAAAAAGTAGTACAGAAACTACTTTTTGAAATCGGTGCCACTGCCGGCAATTGCTGCTGATTTGACATGTCAAATTGCATGTCAAAATGCACCAGTGTGAACCAGGCCTAAAGCAGAGTTCCACCCACATTTCGCAGTCCTCACCATCCAGCAGTAATGTGTGCAGTAATTACAAATTGGAATATTTTTTTTGATTAGTTACTCTATTCATTCTTTATTCCACTTTAACTCCCCCCCCCCCCCCCCCCCCGGCCATGGCCGCGTGTGTCATTTCTGGCTTTGCCATGTCTCCTGGGAGATGTGTGCCATCAATCCCAGGAGACAACAGGCATCTTCCTGCGCTACACCCTGTGTATACTGCACACACGCGAGATCAGGAGATCCATGCTGGGTAGCCAGCAACACCTTATCCCGAAACAGACTCCAAGTGGGCTTCACATTGAAGATGGAAATGCTCTGCATAACAGAAAACAAACGTGAATAACTAAAAAATACGAGACTTGCGTGTAATTACCAAAATTTCCGCTCATTAAAGTATCTGTCAAAGAACTATGATAGGTCATATATCTTCTTATAAACAGTGTGCTTATCGAGTCTGATGGTGTCATTTTGTGGATTTTATATTACTCAGATTTTGTAATAAGATTAGATTTTGTAATAAAACCTGACTTTGTGACATCTGATTTTCCTTATTTTCTTTCACTTTGTATGCAGTGTGCAAGTTTAAGTCTCACAAGCGGTGTGCCGTGAGAGCTACAAACAACTGCAAATGGACTACTTTGGCCTCAATTGGGAAAGACATCATAGAGGATGAGGATGGGGTTAGTATGCCTTAACAAGAGGCAGTGTCAGTTTGTCTGACTTACTTTTCTCATGGCACATTGAGGTTTACACTGCTTAATACAACCTATGCTAAAGAAAGCTTGTTACTGTGTTTGGCCTCTACAGGTATCAATGCCACACCAGTGGTTGGAGGGGAACCTGCCTGTTAGTGCCAAGTGTACGGTATGCGAGAAGACTTGTGGCAGTGTGCTGCGCCTACAAGACTGGCAGTGTCTGTGGTGCAAAGCAGCGGTAAGACACAAACTAGACCATCCTTTTTCAAACAATAAAAAATGTTTTCAATTATAATCACAAAATTATCAGTAATTATAAAGTTAGTGATTGAAAACCCTCACCTTGTAAAACAATTCAAAAAATAGAAATGAAAGGCAAAACATCTGTGTATAGATATTAAAAAAAACATTATGAATACCTTTTTCCCTTTTTCCTATGTGATCACATTCCCTCTGTTCTCAGCTGCAAAAGAGCTCAGAGAGCTGGAGGGGAAGCAGCAGCAGCACACTGATCTTTCCAGTGAAAGGCTGTGCAGGGGGTGTGTGTCAGGACAAGTCTGATCATTGGAGGAGAACAGGCTAAGTTCTCAGCATAGCTAGAGAACTGACAATGCTGGGCTTTCATGCTTTGTGTGGTCCGTTTTTAATAGGAATGCAGAGGGACTGGCAGGAACACCAGAGATTTCACACAGGAAGCAATATAAAGAGAACAGGATACTTTTTCATACAAGTACATGGTGCAGCAGGAATATATCGGGAATATGAAATGTTGTTTTTTTCAAACACTTTAAAATGAAAAGTAGTAATAATGTCCAGAAAAGAAGCACAAGACAGTCCCTGACGTCAGTGGTCATTGGAGAAGTGCCTTCTTACATTAGTGGTCTGTGAGAAAAATGCCATCTTTATAGACTGCTAAAAACAGCAGCATGCTACTGACTCCACCAAGGCATGCTGGCCCTTTGAACTATGCAGGCTCTGTCAGATTAGAGGTCAGTTTGCCACTGTTCAAGGAACCTCTGGAAACTTCTGAAGGAACCCAAGGAACTCTGGTAGGGAATGGCTGTACTTGGCCATGTAAGAATTTTCTTTGATTGGGATGAGTAAGCTGTGTTCTGGCTCATCCGTGGGACTTTAAAATGTGGCCGCCTTTTTATATTATATTTATATTGCTGTTCTTTATTTAGCATTTTAAATACTAGTTACTATGTTTTCAATTAAAAGGGAGTGGTCACAGTTCTGGACAGCCCCGTGCTCTTCATAAATATTTTTTCTGATTCATTATAAAATTCCCTGAGGCTGTATTGAATGAAATATGATTTTGTGACAGTCAAATATTCCTTCTAAATTCTCTATTAATAAGCATGTACTACTTGTTTTCCCTATTTGGATCTGGCACAACTTACTTTTCCCCTTTTAAATATCGGGGTTGATTGCCTCTAAGCCTGGAGTGAAAGGAATGTCTCCTTCCTCTTCTTTTTTTTTTTGCCCTTTCCAAAGTGTTTGTAAAGGCTTATTTTTTTATTTTTATTTTTTGAAAGAATAAACATGTTATACTTACCTGCTCTGTGCAATGGTGTTACACAGAGCAGCCTCGAACCTCCTCTTCCAGTGTTCCCATCTGCACTCCATGTTCCTCCTATTCTCAGTGCACCACCATAGGAAGCTGCTTCCTATGGGGGCACACCTGCATGACACACAGCATGGCTCACCCTCACCCCCACCCCCTGCTCTCTGCTCACAGGATTGATTGACAGCAGCAGGAGCCAATGGCTCCCATTGCTGCCTCTCTGTCCTGTGAGGAGCGAGAGACCACAGCTGCTGCAGACGGGCACAGCGCTGAATTGAGATAGGACTCAGGTAAGTTTAAGGGGCTGAGGGAGCAATACTTCCACTGGGACATGTTTTTACCTTAAAGTGAATGTAAACTGATTTTTTTTTTTTTTTTATTATTATTAATTAAGGCTTGCACCTTGTACAGTATAGGATTTTATGTTATCTGTGCCCAGTCTTGCCATGAAGAGTTAATCCAGCTCAGAGCAGTCCTCTTATCTTTTTTTCAGTGAGATAAAAACTGACACACAGAGAAATAGGAGTCCATTTCTCCCCCTTGCTGTGAGTGACAGAGGATTTCCTTATCTCATGCAGGAGCCAGAGAGAGGCATTCTGTGTACTTCAGATCCCCTCCTCATCTCTTCTCCAGCTCTACCAGGATTGGCTGCACCACAGCTCAGCTTGATTGGGCATGCTGAAGTCATGTGGTGACTTTCCTGGGTTTTGACTGGATGTTAGTGATCATAGCAGAAGTTCAGTGTAAGAAATACACAGGAGAAAATGCATGTTGACAAGGGGAGTGTAGAGGTGGGTGGGAGACTACTGACCTCACGACTCCACCCACCGAGCTCCAGGTAACAGACCCACCCACAGAATCTTCAGTTTTGAGGGTCTCATAATGGACAGAGGTGAGACATTTGAGGGTTAAGGATACATGAAGGAGGCATGTATATCCTTATAGATCACCACTATAGCAGTACCGTATATACTAGAGTATAAGCCGAGTTTTTCAGCACATTTTTTGTGCTGAAAGTGGCCCCCTCAGCTTATACTCGAGTCAAGCACTGTTCTGGTGCAAAGAATTACATTTTCCAAACCGACTTTGGTGCCCCCAATTTGGTGTGCAAACCCAGTTGAACTAGCACTACAACATATCCAAAGCTGGGGTTCCTAGCGCCAAGTGGCCCCGAGATATGGGGCCCCAAAGTCGGTTCGGAAAATGTCATTCTCTGCTGCAGAAAAGTGCTGGACATTTTCCGAACAGACTTTGGAGCCCCGTATCTCAGGGCCACTTGGTGCTAGGAACCCCAGCTTTGGATATGTTGTAGTGCTAGTTCCACTGGGCTTGCACACCAAATTTGGGGTTCCCGAGATACGGTGCCCTAAATTCGGTCAACTGTGTCCATCTGCAGCAATGTCATTTCGGGACCCCTTGGGTCCAGAGACCACAAATTTTGGCTGCAGCTAGGAGGTATCTAGGAACCCTTAACTACCAAGTTTGAAGTTCGGGGGACCTATGGCTGCTAATGGGCACAGTGAGAGGCATGCAAATGGGCACAGTGAGGCTGCAAATGGGCATTGTTGACCCTCTTTTCCACTTACAGTAGCTGCGCATTTCTCATCTTAGGCTTATACTCGAGTCAATACGTTTTCCCAGTTTTATGTGGTAAAATTAGGTGTCTCGGCTTATATTACGGTAGTTTAGAAAGGATGAGAGTGAATTACATCCACTTTAATGCAAGGAATGCTTTAAGGTAAAAAATGTTCTGCCTTTAGAATAGTTTTAACTTAATCCTGCCCATGTGCCCGGTGCTGCCATAGGGATTATTGGCCTTACTTTGCATATGCGCCTTGGATTTCTTTTATTCCCTATTGCAGTGCTTGAGGCATACACAAGGTTATGAATATGCTCATATATGCAGTATATTTCCTCTTATTTTTTTGCTGGGTTGTCCTCTACAAACATGCACTCCTAGCGAATCCAGCGTTGTTGTGCCTAAGCCTACCGTTTCTCTGCTGATTACCTGGTCCTGTGTGGCCATCTTCCCCTCGTACGTCATCTGAGGGGCAACTGCCTCTACCTGGTTCTTGCAGCTGGCCCCCACAGTAAGCATATTCCTTGGAGCAACGTTGGGGAGCTGGCTACAAGAAGAGACAGCAGTGTGTCGTGGTGCATGGAAATTCCATTGTCACATAGGTCAGAATCCCGGGAGGTTTAAAAAAATAAATAAAAAGATTAAAAAAAAAAAAAAAAAAAAAATCAAAAGTGGTTGGGGAAGGGTAAAGGTACATTTTTAAGCTTGTGCTCTGGAGTATGCGGTTTTCCAGGCTTGAAAACATTGTCCCGCCCTGTGTATATAAAAACATTTTTTTTTTTTTTTTTTTTTTTTAGATTTGGATAAAGTGCTGAAAACCACTGAAGGATTCAGTGTAAAAAGTAACTAAATCACCATTATTGTACTACTACAAATGTGTGGTTTGTACTGCTATTAAACATCAGGGGCCTCAAATTCAAACTCGAATAAATTAAGATACAAATGTTGCTTTAATCAGCTAAATGTATTAATTGACTGTGGCCTATTACATGACTTTTACATTTTTATGTAATTTTATAATCAAAGCCTGTACTGGCAATCTGCAGCCACTGGCATTAACCAGTAGATTTGTTTTGTATAAGAACATTTGGGCTCTTCTGAGTCTATATAAGATATGCCCTGCTTTAAAGTGGAATTCTCTTCTCCTACTTTTCCCAAAAAACAAATGTGTTCTAGTTGTATTGCCTATTACCCTTGTAGCCCCGTGTTCTAAGGGACTGGAGACAAATCTTCAGTCCCTTTGCAGCTAACCTGGTCAGACATATTGCCAGTTTATAGTAACCATTGTATGCAGACACCAGCTTTTTAGGAGTATACATTTGTATGGATCAATAAAGTTTTTTTGGAACTTTGGACCGAGTGTGGGATCATCCATATATACTCAGCAGCTTGGATCAGGGAACCCTTTCCCAGGACCTGTGTTTTCCTCAGAACAGGGGACAATGGAGGTGGAGCAGGTATACTTTTTGTATATCCTCCATTTGTGTATGAATGTACAGTATAGTACAGAACGGTAGGACAGGCATCACATTTTCTACTAGGGAAGTTGCTGAAGATGAATACCACTTGAAGGTATTTATGTATACTGGTGAAAGAGCTAATCTTTAACTCATTGCCACAAGTTTTAAATAAGTGATTTGCTATTATAGACAGCATCTCCACTTTTACTGTAGATTTCTTGCTTCAATATTTATATAATCTATAGATTGCTGATCGCCCCCATTATTAGTGTAAAAAAAAAAAAAAATTCCAAAAAAAATCTTAAAGTTCGTAGACACTATAACATTTGCGTAAACAAATCAATATATACAAATCACTTATTGGGATTTTTTTACCAAAAATATGTAGCAGAATACATATTGACCTAAATTGATGAAGAAATTTGATTTTTTTTTTTTTACATTTTTTATTGGATATGTTTTATAGCAGAAAGTAAAAAAATATTATTTATTTTTTTTAAACTATCGGTCTGTTTTTGTATGTAGCTCAAAAGCTAATAAACCGCAGAGGTGATCAAATACCACCAACAAAAAAAGCTGATTGTGGGGAAAAAAATTTATTTGGATTCAGCGTCGCATGACCACGCAATCATCAGTTAAAATAACGCAGTACTGTATCGCAAAAAATGGTTAATCCACTTTAGTGTTTGTAACAGTTGACCTTTTTTTTGTTTAGAGAACAAATACAGAATGTTCTGAGCTGGTAATTGTGTCACAGATAAACTTTCTTAAACCTGATGGAGTAATAGAGTTTATCACATATACAGATGTGGGCTGGTTTCCTTCCTGTGTCACTGACGCTTTTTAGTAGTGGCACCAATTGCCAACTCCAAATAATACCTTTTTCCTGTCTTGCCACCAAATGACCTTGTACATGCAAGTACCCAAAGGGAGAGGTCGTTGCAACTTAATGTACAGGGTTTTATCAGGACTCATGGCTCAGGCACAGATGTTCAAAAAACTGACTGCACCATTTATCTGAATGTTTTTTCCAATTGGGCCCCCTGTGTGACATGTTAAATAGTAGTGCATGTTACACACGCAAAATGTGAACACTAGCACCTGTCATTAATTAACGCATTGTATAATGTAACCACATCTGACTTTGCTAGAAATTAAAAGTAAAGTGTAATCATTCTTCTCCATAGTAGCAATAACTGATTTAAACACAGATTAGACAGCAAGGACCTCATCAACCTGCAAACTGCATAACTCCAGGCCTTCTAATGGCTTTCTTTCTTTGTATTGACAGGTATGTATAGATGAAGGCTTAAAGAGGTCATTGATCTCTATAGAGACCAATAGTAACTGTACACAAGCGCTTCATCAAAGTAAAGGAATATTACTTGTTCTGTTGCCATTGCTCTGTGCTTGTGTGCACATTACTGACGTTGCACTGCAGCCTACCCCCTTGCTTCAGTTAATTGCTCAGACCCATGCATGAATTGCGCTCAAAGAAGTGGAGAGTGTCCAGTTAGCAAATCCAACATTTGGTAATACTAAGGATTCATTCAAATTTTTTTTTTTTATGGAGCTCCGCGGTGTAGGGTTTGTCAGACCCCTGTAAATAAAAAAAGCACACAGAGAGTAAAAAAATGTCAAACCTTCAAAGTGGAAGGGCCTCTAATCCTGAACCCTCCTGGGGTGCAAAGCTCCTGACAGGATTAAAGTACTCCATGGTCCTCCTAGGTGGAAGTTAAGTGGACCCACTTCTTGGGGACTAGCCAAAGCCGGTCCACCAAGTACTTGGTAAGGGGCTTTCCCAAAGAGAGATCCGTCTGACTGAGGAGAGGTGAATAACTCGAAGGCCACAGAACGTCTCCGTGACTTTAGGACAGGCCCCCGATAACCTGCACGTTCGGTCTCTGTGCAAACACACAAAACAAAAAAACATGCGCAGTGTAAGTACCTGTGAATAGATAGTGCAAAATAAAAAAAGTGCCAGTTGCAAAGATGAGGCAGGCCTTCCAGCCATAATAAAGGCTTACCCATGAGGTAAGGCTTACCCATGAGGCGTGTTCAAGAAAAGCAAGTAATGATGTGTCCTAGTGCCATTGAAAAAAAAACAAACACAATGGTGTGCCACTTACAAAGTGTAATTTTTCAGGGACCCTTGGGATGCCATCCTCAGGGGACACATCGCTGGGAGCTCCTTGCGCCTATAGGTTCATTCACATTGCCCACATGCTAAATGCTGTGTTTTGGCATACAGCTGTCAGTTTTTCCCCACAATTATCTGCGGTGCGGAGACAGTGTGATGTGCGTTTCAGCTCCTAGTACTGTTTTTTTTTTTTTTTTTTTTAACTTTGACGTACAGAAAGAGATACTTCAATCATGCCTCCACAGCAGCGAGATGACATGCAGTGTCATCACTGGGTCCGCAGAAAGGTGCAGCATGGTTGTATTTTTCCACACTGCACCGCACGTCACACTAACCCCGTGGTGTACAAGGGGAATGTAAAACTATAAATTTCTATGTGCCATTGAGGTGACTGGTGTTTATCCAGTCTGGAAAAAAAAACGCCAATTACCGCACATAGTGTGAAAGAGCTCTTAAACATCAGAACAGTACTGCCCAATGGACAAATGTACAGTTTATAGTACTAATCTACAGTATGAAGCCATATGCTACAACCTACAGCTTTCAACTTCAACTCTTTTGAGGTAAAAGTACACTGAATCAGACATCAGCGATTTGACTTTGACATACTGTATACATTTTGTGGAGTTCTCTTCTCTAAACACTGCAGTTCTGACTCGGCAGTATCTTAGGCCATGTGGATGGGTGACATGGAAGTGCTTAGGCTAGTCTGTCGAGTAATTTTTTGATTTATACAAACATCGATGTTTGCAAAACGTGAGATTGCCATAACAGGATGTTAAGTAATTGACAGCTCTTCTTGTTCTCAAGCCTTTAAAGTTTAACTGTCGGTAATACATCGTGTGACAGATCGTCCACAAGAGAGGAACTAAGAAAACTGTTCGTGCAATCCCTGTATAACGGATACCATTGTGAAATAAGGGATTGTGTACAGTCTCTAGGGTGATGAAAACAAAAGCTAGGGTTACTGTGTTATCTGTAACCAGGTCTGCAGATAACATTTTGGGGGTTTTCTGTGTTAATCCTAAACTGAATATAAGCTAGTAGATTTATGTACAAAAATTTGTATGAAAATTCTCAGTATATTCAACAGTTTGACGAATATCTTTCAGAAGTGCATAGCTTTTAACATTCAGTTTTGGAGTGAGTGGACTTTACAGAACAAAAGCCACAAAAACCACATACACAGATATATGTAACATACAAATAATGTATTATATTTCTGCATCCTGAGGTGTTTTTTATAATAATACAGGGTGGCAAAAAGCTTGACATCTGAGCGTTTTCAGCTCATAAAACGCCCCCAAAAAAGCCTGAAAAATGCCCAACAAGCAAAATCCCATTCATTTCAATGGCACCTGTTCACATTTTGAGCGTTTTGTCACCTGAAGCAAAATGCCTGAAAAACACCTTAAGCTCAAAAAAGAACATGAGCTTCTTTGGGGCAGATTACAGGCATTTTTCTGCTTTTTACATTGGTGGCCTGTACAAAATTGCGGTAAAAAAAGGATAAAAATGCGGTAAAACCACGTAACTTTGAAATGCTCGGGTGTGAACGCAGCTTCAAAGTTTGGTCATTGTGCTAGAAAATGGTGTATACACAAGGAAGGGGAATAGCGATAGCTATTTATCGCCAAGATTTCAGCTGATTCCTGTGTTTTGTCTTTTACTTTCCTACATGTAACTTGCCTTTTTTTTTTTTTTTTTTGAAGGTACATACATCCTGCAAGGAGTTTCTACCTAAAAAATGCCCACTTGGCCAGTGTAAAGTGTCTGTAATCCCCCCAACGGCCCTCAACAGCATAGACTCCGATGGTAAGTGATGGGACCTTGTGTAACCCCAGGAAGTGAGGAAAATTCTGTGCAACGCACAGGGGATCAGTGATTTTCCTCTGTTTTGTCTTTAACAGGGTTTTGGAAAGCCACCTGTCCCCCTTCCTGCACCAGCCCTTTGCTTGTGTTTGTCAATTCAAAGAGTGGAGATAACCAAGGTGTAAAGTTCTTGAGACGCTTCAAGCAGCTGTTGAACCCAGCTCAAGTTTTCGATCTCATGAATGGTGGACCTCATCTTGGGTAAGATATTTTTTTTGGTCATGCAGAACGGCAAGCAATAAATTAAGGTGCCCTGTGCACAACCTGCTGGTCTTGGGCCTTGGCAGCTAGTTGGCTGTGTTTTCCTGAGTTACCTAGACCTTCTGCTCAGCTTGTGGCTTAGTACAGCACAGACTTTTCTCATGGCTTTGTGTCATGTGTCCTATGAAGTAGCAAAAGCCAGACAACGCTTCCTCTTATTCTGTAGTGGATCAGGTGCCAACGAGGAGCTCGAAATGTTAGAACTGCTGCTACATTCCATTATACCTGCATTGCGAGAAGTGGCATATTAAGCAAGAGCAGGAAAAATATTCATTACACTGGTCTGTGCTAGCTAAATGTTTTTCTCAGCATTGTCTGGCAATAAAATATTTTTTAGTTTTGCTTTGAATTATTTCATGTTTGTCAGTTTCTTACAGTTTCTGTATAGTCCATTGCCTTTTCACTTTTTTTTATTTTGTTCTGTGATCTTTTATCATTGATTTTATAGTGAACGACACTGGATGTGAGCACAGTCATTTTAATGGGGCTTTATAGAGAACACAGATGAGTGCAGGGCTATAATGGCAATAATCTCTAGCAGCTGCTTACAACATATCCCCTGCCAATTGTCTTCTGCCAATCGCCTCTAGCATGTCCCCTGTCTCTGACACTTCTGTTATCATTCCCCCAGTCTCTGACACTATTAACATCACCCCAGTCTCTGACCACTTCTGTTAGCATTCCCCCAGTATGACCACTTCTGTTTGCTTTCCCCCTGTCTCTGACCACTTCTGTTAGTATTCCCCCTGTCTCTGACCACTTCTGTTTGCATTCCCCCAGTCTCTGACCACTTCTTTTAGCATTCCTTACAGTCTCTGACCACTTCTGTTAGCATTCCACCAGCCTTTGACAACTTCTGTTAGTATTCCCCTAGTCTCTGACCACTCCAGCATGTCTCCAGTGTTTGACTGTCTGCTGCAGCATGTCCCTAATCTCTGACCATTTTCTCTAGCATCAAGTTTATTGAATATAACATGCAGTCCTTGGTGATGTCATGGGCTATATTTGAGGCTTGCTATATCTTTTATGTATACCATCACTAGGTTAGAGAATTTTACTTTTTAGCTCTTTTGTTGGAGTTTTCTCTTTAGAAAGCGATGTTCTCCCTGCATCAGCTGCCTAGCTGCTTATTCTGTACAGTGATTATTTCAGAAGATTTCCACCTTCAGCTGAATAGGGAATATTTCCAGCACATGTTTTGCCAATAGCAAAGCAGATATTTGGTAAAAAACATTCATGCACCAATTTTTTTGTATCTCCTGCAGCAATCGATTATATTGCTTTAGCAACATAAATCACTGGCTTGTACACAAATCATAGTGGTCAGTTTTTATGGAGTTCTTTATGCATAAATAATTACATATGTTTTTATTTCACATGTAGTGATAAGAGGCTATCTTGATATAAACTAATAACTTGTATTATTCCTTTTAGCTTACGTCTGTTTCATAAATTCGACACTTTCAGAATATTGGTATGTGGTGGAGATGGAAGCGTAGGCTGGGTTCTCTCGGAAATAGATGCTCTAAATCTTCACAAGCAGGTAATAATGGTGTGAATGACTGTTAATGAATTTCAGACACCTTGGTAAACTTTCTTTATGTAATATATAAACCTTAAAGATGAGCTATCATAAAGCATGGGCTTCCATTGCTGACCACCTTCTAAAAATGTCAGTTGCCCTATAGCTTTAATACTTTGGCTCAGTGCAGATAAGGAATTTTGACTTAGACAAAGTTATTCATGTTGTTTCAGTAATCAACAATAAGACAACTGCCATTTTAAAAGAGGTCACATATTTCTTTAATGACAGGTGTCCTTTGAATGGAACAGTCTCATGGCTGTGCTGAGTGCAAGGTGTTTCACATTCGTTTGGAATTGTCGTTGTGCAGCTTATTGTTCTCTAACAGTGGCTGACAGCAGACAGGAGGATTATGGGTTACATTTCACTCTATAAATGCAGCTCTAAATCAAGTATTCTCCAATCTCTTCCATCTCACACAGTATTAGCAGTAATTACCGTAATCAGAAGCTTCCCATGCCACTCTTCTCAGTCTCCAGCTGAGAAGTAATGGGCAATCATTTTAAAGGTGCTTCTTGGAGTTTAGGAATTATTATCAGTGTACGAAGTCATTAAATGTTAAAAAAAAAAAATCTTGGCAGATGTAAGCAGTTAGGGTCTTTTACACTTGGGTTGATGCTTGTTAATATGCATTTGCCCATTCATTTGATGCAGCTAAAATCCGACTTGAATCCTTTTTCCTAATGCAGCATGGTACGTACATTGTGGTGCTCTGCGTTGTGGGTCTATTGCCGGTTGCTTTGTTAGTGTGTTAATGAAATGCATAAGTCTGAATGGGGCTTTAAACTTAGCCCATGTATATTCAGAAAAAAAAAACTTATGTTTAAATGATGCAATCGATAATTTCCTAAGATCACTCTTGCATTCTTAAAAATAAAAATTCTCCGCCCCAAGCTGCTCTTCTCCATCACCATTTGAAGCCTTGGTTACATAAGCAAAACAAGTTGTCTTGACAATGACAATCCTTGTCTTAAGATGACCCCCCAACGTGTTTCATCCTTCAGGGCTTGGTTGTAGAAGATAACAAGAGCTCTAGAACTAAGCCCTGTCAGGTGAAAGGCGTTAGAGGGGTGGTCCTAAGTTGGGCCCGTGTGTATGTCAGCCGGTCCGACAGAAGCCAGCTTCTGTCCAACAAGCATGCTGGAAAACCAGCAGCCGACCGGCTCCCGATTGGCTGAGAGTGCTAATTGGAGTGTTCTGGGGGAGGGACGGGGGTTGTCCCCATGCCAGAACACAACAACTCGGAGGGGGGGGGGGGGGGGGGGGAGAGATTGCTGTGCCAACAATGGATCGTTAATACAGCGGCTCTGACCGGAGCTGTCAAATTTTTTTCATGTTGAACGCAAAAAACTGTTAGTGTGTACCACTACCAGGCTTTAATGTCAAGCTTGTGGATATCCTATGCATTGCGGTGGCTGTCTCTCTTCAGTATTTTCCTAAAATAATTTGTTGTTAGTATCCAAATAATGTGCAACAAATTTAAATGTAAACCTTGGCTTTTATAACTTCCTACACATTTTCTTGTGACTGGAGAGTGATGCTGAATATGTAAAGATATAGTAATTCATTACAACTGTTGCAGATTTATGTTGTCAGCCACTTCTCAGCATAAAATAACACGTGTGGTTTTAACACGGTTTACATATGCGTATGCGACTTGCGTATGCGTTCACTTCTGCCTGTATGGGGAATGTAAACATCCCTTGTAATAGAGATGAAGATAACTGGTCCTGCTTTTGTGCGTTTTTGTTTAAAAAAAAATTCCTGGACTGCAAGTGATGTCAAGGCATCACTCCGGCCCTCCAAGGCCATGGAACTGATCAAAGACGATCTTCAATACTGGGGTTATGGCTGATATCCATAATCCCGGTAAACCACTTGCAAACCGTAACGTATATATACGTATTGTGGTTGGCAAGTGTTTAACAAAAGAAAGCTGGGCAGGGCTGACACCACTCAGTCCACAAAAATGCTGTGTATTGTCAGCATGCAACAGGACTTAGGATCTGAGTACATTTCTGCCAGATCAGCAAGTATTTTTCTGTACTTGAAGGGTCTTTAAAGGGAGAAAACATGATGGACTGTGCATGTCTAGCAGAGAGATACTGCATATGTTTTTTTAACACTGTATATTTAGCTCTGTACCAGGGATACTATTTAATATAAGCAGTGCTGAACAGCAGCTTTTTAAAATATATTATTGTAAGTATCTCCAGGTAAGTTGAGTTTTATGTTGATGAAATCACTTTTATATATGTACATGCAAATTTAAATATATTACAGTGGTCTTCAGTTTCATGTTTTTGACATCTGTCATTATCCATGATAGTTAGTTTTTTTTTTTATTTATTTTTTGTTTAGTGCCAGCTTGGGGTTTTGCCCCTAGGAACAGGGAATGACTTGGCAAGAGTGCTGGGCTGGGGCTCTGCATGTGATGATGACACCCAGTTACCCCAAATACTAGAGAAGTTTGAGAGGGCTGGCACTAAAATGCTGGACAGGTAAATTTGTTGTATAGTTCCTTTTTTTTTTTTTTTTAAACTATTATTATTTAAACAAATACAAAGTTTACAGTCTGTTGGACAATAACACACACACACACACTCACTAAAAATACATTGACAACATAATGTTACAAAGAGAGTAAAGTGTTGGGAAATTACTTCATAGTAAGGCCTCTTGCACACCAGGGTTAATTTTGAAATTAAGGTGTCCGTTTATGAAGCAGTGAAAAAATTTCACTTCATTCTCCGGCATTCACAGAGGAGATCGTTCTCCTCTGGGTGCCAGTTTATGAAGAGGTGTAGATCGCTTATCCTTTGGAGGATTGAAGCGATTTACAAACGCTTCGAACAGTGGAGAACAGCCCCTGATACTGGAATCTTGTGAGACATAAGAGACATAAGAGATTACAGCACCAGAAATTCACTGAAACACAGAGATGTCCGTTTATTAAGCAGTGATAAATTATCACCACTTAGTACACGGACATTCCCGGAGGAGACCGCCCACCTAGTTCACAAAATATCTGTCCCCCTACACTAATATATAAATATATATATATATAAATATATATACACACACACACACACACACACACACACACACACAGACATGGCAAGGGGACATGATTACTGTCTTGGGGGGGGGGGTCTGAAGGAAGAAGTCAAAAATCTCCCTCCTTCCCCTGGGTTTCTCTCTTCACTCCTCCATTCTGCATCTCTGAGCTGGTGAATCGGGGAGTGCGAGTTCGGACACAGATCGCCAGTGAAGTTCTGAGATCGCAGCTTCATAAACTGCCCGTTTCTGTGTAAGTCAATCACAGAATCTCAGTGTGTGGGGATGATCGGTGAAGAGCATGTTCTCCCCCGATCATCTCTGTTTCATAAACCCGTTAATGGACTGTGATCAGCGGTGATCCTTGGGATCACCGCTGATCACAGTTTCATAAACAGACACCCAAATTTTTTATTTAGTTTTAGTCATAGGGGGTTATTTACTAAAGGCAAATCCACTTTGCACTGCAAGTACACTTGGAAGTAAATTCGCTATAGATCCGAGGGGGACATGCAAGGAAAATAAAAAACAGCATTTTAGCTTGCACATGATTGGATGATAAAATCAGCAGAGCTTCCACTCATTTCAGATCTCTTAGATTTAGAGCGACTGCACTTCCAAGTGACTTGTAGTGCAAAGTGGATTTGCCTTTCATAAATAACCCCTATAGTGTTTTGACTAAAATTCCATTTTAGTTTTAGTCGTATTTTAGTCATCTGAATTGTTTTAATCGTATTTTAGTCAACTAAAATCTCCAGTACCACTTGACCTTCTGCTGTCCTCTGAGCTCCGCCTGTTTGTTAAAGCCCCAGCCCCCTGACTCTATCGGCAAGCTGTATTAGCTGACAGACGCAGGCTCCCTCTGCCTGCTGCCTGGAAGGTTTTGAACAATTCCCTGCAAACCACAGGGAAGAGGAACTCCTCTGTCAGATTTGTGTCTGGATGTGATGTTGTGAGCGTTTCCCCTCCCAGCAAGGTAGCAGTGCGCTTGGCACTATGTAAAATAACAGCCTCCCCAGACTGTCCAGTTCTCTGCCCTGTGCACTCCCTCACTCCCATTTACTTCTCCATCCCCACTTACAGCCTGGCATTACAGCCAACACAGTTTACTGTTTTTTGTTATTTTTTTTATATATATATTTTAAAGTTGCACTTCTGTTTCAGAAAAACAATAATATTGCTTTTTGACAAACTTGGTTTTATTTATGAAGACCTTATAAATCACAAGGGCTAAATCTGTGTCTGTAGTGCATGTACAAACCTTAATAACCATAAATAATAACATGTTATTACATTTTTACTCCAGGAGTATATAATGAGTTTGGCAATTCTAGAGAAATGCTTAAAGGAGTTGTAAAGGCAGAAGTTTTTTTTTATCTTAAAGCATTCTATGCATTAAGATAAAAAAAACCTTCTGTGTGTAGCAGCCTCCCCAGCACCCCCCAATTACTTGTCTGAGCCCCATAATTCTCCAGCAATGTCCACGGTTGTCTAAGCTGTCCGGGACACTCCTCCTGATTGGCTGAGAAACAGCAGTGGCGCCATTGGCTCCTGCGGCAGTCAAAAGTCAGTCAGCCAATCAGGGGAAAGAGGGGGCGGGGCTCTGAATGGATACACGGAACTCTGACTCGGCTCGGGTGCCCCCATAGAGAGTTGCTAGCTGAGGGGGCACTCGATAGGAGGGAGGGGCCAGAAGCAACAAAGAGGGACCCGAGAAGAGGAGGATCCAGGCTGCTCTGCGCAAAACCAATTGCACAGAGGAGTCAAGTATGACATGTTTATTATTTAAAAAAAAAAAAAAAAAAAAAAGAGACTTTATAATCACTTTAAAGTATAACTAAAGGCAAAACGTTTTGTTAGTGTTGGATAGAGTGGAGAGAGATTAGAAAAATTGTCAGGTTTTATTGCTATCTGTGTCCCCATTAAGGAGATTCACCCGCTCTATTTGTCCTGTTTATCGTTATCATTGAAAGTGAAAGTAAAGAAAAATCCCTAATTTTGGGTTGTCTCTAGAAAATATTAGAGGGGAAATCTTCCAATGGGGACACTGGTTCTGGGTGTTCTGGGGGTCCCAAAGGAATTCCAATAATTTGCAGGGATTTCCTCTCATTTCCTGTTTGGCTATGGGACAGGAAGTAAAGGGAAATCTCTACAATGGGACACAGATCAGTACCATGTGCAAGAGGCCTAATAAATGAAAGTAATACAGCATACAAAACTATAATAAAAAAACAATTAAAAGAATGTAACACTTCAATCTCGATCCAAATCAAATTCTCAACCACACAGCATTGATTAATTGGTAAGGAGAGGATTCTAGTGGTGTAGCGGGGTGTCATGTTTACTTTTAGTATGAAGAAAGTAAAGGGGTTTGTTCTTCACTGTAGGATAGTGGGTGGAGCCTTGCATGCCTTTTTATGTGCCTTGGTCAACTGTACATTCAAACACCACAGGAGTAACTTAACAGAGCCATTATTCCAAACTGCATTAAATGGTATCATTAGTGCAGAGCACAGAAACCACACCTTCTAATATAAAGTAGAAGTCTGGGCTAGAATCAACTAAACTTGAATACTGCTCCCACTCCCCTTTTAACACCTTTAGGAACTACCCTGCGGAAGAAAGTTGCTTATACTTACCTATTCTCTGGGCGCTCTGGTGCGGTCATGTGATTGCCTCCCAGCTTCAGGGGAGAGGAGGAACAGCTGACAACAAATACCCCATAGTAAGCCTATGGGTGAGGTCACTGCCCAGGCATTACACCTGTTGGCGTTCTCACCTCTTCACTGGAGACCAACCACTGGGGAGGTCACTTGATCGAACTGGAGAACTCTGAGAATTGGTAAGTATAAGAGTCTTGCCTTTACAGGGTAGTTAGTAGAGGAGTTAAAAGGTGGGTCGTAGCCGATTTAAGCATGGTTAGTACTAGCCCAGACTTCTACTTTAACAGTTTACGCTTTTTTGTGCTGGAAGCCTGAAAAGCTTAGTGCAAAGGAAGACTGACTGTCTTCTCACTTTACCATATCTGCTTATGAAAGAACAAATCTGATGGGCGTAATTCAGTTTATTTTTCTATGCAATGATCAATCCATTTTGGTATTTTAGGTTTGTAATAGAATGTTTAAAAATCTGTTGCTTCATCCTTGGCAGATGGAGTATCATGGTGTATGAGACCAAACTGCCAGCTCAGGTTTCAGATCCCTGTACCACAGAACCCAGCGACGGTTGTGAGGTTAGTACACACAATAATTAATACATGTGCTCGTTCTATAAGTTGGGTGTAAGTCACCTTGTAGGGAAGTACCAAGGTCCTTGGCAAGCCAAATGAGACTCTACAAATATATATTTTGTGTTCTCAGCTCTTAAACCTCTTTCTTCCTTCCAGGTGCGGCAGATTCTGGGTTATGAAAACTCTGTAGCCGCTCACTTATCTCAGATACTCAGCTCAGACCAACACTCTGTGGTTATCTCATCAGCTAAGTAAGTGTCAGTCATGACAGTTGGCATAGTAACCGTTACTTGTCATGGAATTGTCGTTCTAAAAATGCTATAGACACTTTCAACAACAGCAGAAGGAGCATGCAATCTCAGCCACTGCTGCAGCCTGTCAGATTTGGGCGGTTCCATGCTATGGCTGCAGCAGATGTAGTTGGGAAGAGTACATTGATTGCAGCCATAATGGAAAAGCTGTTTTCTTTACTTCTTTCCTTTCTTGCAAAATTGTAGTGATACTGTAGTGAAATGTTGTTTGAATCATTAACATAAAGTAGGCAGCTTTATAGGGATTTTGTACAGTGACAAATCACTGCTTCGTTGACTAGTTTTGTATAGCATTAAAAAGGGTCACTCACCCCTGCCACACTTAATTTGCAAAAACAAGGGTAGCCCAAAGAACATTTGTAACCATGTTCCCTTTTGTAAATTGACCAAACACTGCTTTGTTGAGAAGGTCTGTATAACTCTAAAAAGGGCCCCATTCAGTGCCACACTTTGCAATTTGCAAAACAAGGGTAGCCCGAAGAACATTTGCCATTTTTCTCCCTTCTGCATCCTGTTTTTTCCTGTGCTAAAGAGAAATGAAAAATCCAATATTGTCACATTATTTTTTCCTTGTACAGAATTCTACCAATCATGTGCACCCACAGATGTTTAAGAATGTTCTGTCACTTGTTAGCTTAAAAGAGAAGTATGGGTTTTTTGCATCTGTCCCCCGCCACCTCTGCAGTGACAACTGAGCGATCAAACATCGCTGACCGCTTAGTTCTCCCCCTCCACTCTGAGCACGGAGCTGCGACTGTCAGTCACCGGCTCTCTGCTTTGCTCCTCCATTGCTCACTGGAGCGCTGGGCTGGGGAGGGGAGGGAGTGGCTGGCTCCCAGCAGCGCAGCAGAGAGGCTGAGCCAACTAACTGATCCAGGCTTGTGGGTGCTTTCCCCATCCTGGACCGGCTGAGTGACAGCAGGCTTTAGCTGACTGTTGGCTGAACATGGGTCACAGGAGTGCAGAAAGAACTGCACTTATGTGATCTATAGGGAGAAGTAAGGCCAAAAAAAAGCTTTTTTCTTGCCTTTGAAACTCTAATAGAAGCAGCCAGTATAATGCATACAAAACCTACAGCCTCTCGGCTTTGTTTACATGTTGCTACTGATCTTCTGTTTGCTGGATGCCCTTGTGCAGTAGCTTTCAATAGGGTTCTATAGTCCTGTTTCCAGCGTCTTTTGCCTCTGGAGATGGTCGTAGAGAACCATTTGGGAGGCTGTGAAACAAGATAATTGAAATGTCACCAAATGAAAGCCTTGCTTGTCCCAAAAACAGTGACATAAGTGCTCCATATTTAAAGAGGGAGCCCACTGGGTCAAATTATTCTTAAAATCCCCCCCCCCCCCCAAAAAAAAAGGAAATGGCTCATACTAAAATAAAATAATATTTATTTAAAGGTTTAGTTCACCTTTGCAACATGTAGCATGTTCCACCTGTGTTTCCAGCTCCTACCTCCTCTCCCCCTGACCCCCCCCCCCCCCTCCCATTGTGACAGCGGACAGGGGATCTTCTCCCCGCACCCACTGTCACAGTTTAAAAATGGTATGGTGCGGCCATGCAGGGCTCCACTCACACGGCTGCACCATTCATTTACAGAGCTCTCTGAATGAATGAACTACAAGTGCTGTCAGCCACAGCGGCTGAAGGCACTGGTGAGTGTCCTCATAGTTCATTGATTCTTCTTGAAATTCAGCAACACCCTGCCCGTATTGGAGGTATGGGCAGACAGCTATACCTGAGAGTCTGCAGGATCTTGGCATTGCACCCAGGAACTGCTGATCGCTGGTGTAATGCTTTACAGGCTCCAATGTTAAATAAAAAAAAATACACTTTTCTTTTCACCTACAAAAAGATGTGCATTTATTTATTTTTATAAAAGGGGAAATTATCCTTTTACTCTTTTAAACAAATATAAAAACCTAGTATGTGCTCCTAATGACTACTGCAGTAGTATAGTATAACATACCTGGCATAACCACTTTTGAATATAATATAAAAACAATGTAGCGTACAAATATATCAGTTGTGTTATATGACCCAACGATGCACATGTACCATCTACATGATGATCACTATGTTCTCAAATAAATGGTGAATGCACTAATCTCCGCAGCCATTGATCTGTAAATAAATGTCACATGATACCTCAGTAGATGGATGTGCAATCACCAGTTGCAATGTAATTCTATAATGAGGGAATTGGTACTGATCTACTGTATATGCACTGAATATTAATCGTGTAGATAAAAATTATATAAAATATATATTAATGAATACAACAAATATATGTGTGAAAAATTGTAGTAAAATAAGGAGCTAAATATGAATGAAATGCTCCTACACCAATACACTGTACAATAAAGTGCAAAGTGCTAGAATAAACATAATCAAATATATCAATAAGAATGAAAGTATGCAAACATTCCAAATTTGTGATAAAAAAGATTAAAACATTCTGAACCACTACGGTTAAAGTCCCCAACTAGGATATGTACAAAACCAATTCATAAACCGAGTGTTGAAACTTGGTGAAAAGAACTGTTGAAAAAATAACAAAATATATATATAATGAAAAATAATAATGTCACACTCCCAAGTCTAAACAGGCACAAAATTGGCTCCATCCTAGAACCAATTTTGTGCCTGTTTAGACTTGGGAGTGTGATACCTGTGTGGTGAGACAAGGCCTATGTGGCCTGTCTCTGTAACAAGGAGATAGGTGCTGGGCACCTAGCGGATAGCCAGGGAAACCTGTGTGCAGATGTTTAATGCTGGGGAAACCGCGACACCAGAGAAGGGAAGGACGGCCACTGAACTGAGGATTGTCACTAAAGAGCATCACTGCTGGATTTGGTCTACATGCCTTTTACCCCTGCAGGGGTTGGGCACTCTGGTGAGTGTGGGCATGAGTGGGGGTGCAGTGGAAGACGGGGAGCACTTGCCACATTAAAAATATTGCCACTGTATCGAAAGGACACACTACAGTTTTTTCTGAATACATATTTTTTGGGACATTATTATTTTTCATTATATACATTTTGTTATTTTTTCAACAGTTCTTTTCACCAAGTTTCAACACTCGGTTTATGAATTGGTTTTGTACATATCCTAGTTGGGGACTTTAACCGTAGTGGTTCAGAATGTTTTAATATTTTACACTATCTTCTTTATCACAAATTTGGAATGTTTGCATACTTTCATTCTTATTGATATATTTGATTATGTTTGTTCTAGCACTTTGCACTTTATTGTATAGTATATTGGTGTAGGAGCATTTCATTCATATTTAGCTCCTTATTTCACTACAATTTTTCACACATATACTTGTTGTATTCATTAATATATATTTTATATAATTTTTATCTACACGATTAATATTCACTGCATATACAGTAGAACAGCGCCAATTCCCTCATTATAGATTTTTTTCTGATTTGAATTTCACCTAGGTGATATTCTGTGTTAGGGGGGCTGCAGTTCTTTTTTCTTCCTTGTTTCCTAAGCGCGGAACCATCGTCTATGACCAGTTGCAATGTAATGTTGACTATCTGTTAATTTGTGTCCTCTCATGTGCATAGGTATGTATCAGACACCTAATCAATGTAGAATTGCCAGTGTATTACTATATCAAAATAAAAGTGGTATTACATATGATAAACGCCAAATACAGCTTGCTGTGGATGCATTTAACCCACACTGATTTGTTCTAACAATATGCAGAACGCAAGCCTCCTTGGTAAAAGTCCAGTTCCATAGTACATATATACGCTGCACCCCAAATGAAAGGTGGGTGTATTGCCATGATATATACAGGTACTCAAGGAGAAGTAATGGTGCCCTAATTGGTGATACTAAAGATTGTATTGACTTGCATGCGCAGAGGATTGCGGAGATTTACATCTTCACATAAATCCTATGTAGTGTGAGACACAATGGAGGTTATTTACTAAAATTGGAGCATGCAAAATCTGGTGCAGCTCTGCATAGAAACCAATCGGCTTCCAGGTTTTATTGTCAAAGCTTAATCGGAACAAGCTGAAAGTAGAAGCTGATTGATTACCATGCACAGTTACACCAGATTCTGAGTTTTAGTAGCTCCCCCAATGTGACATCTGTAATATAAATCTATCTACACACAGTAAACATCATGCACATCCTCTCACCAACATATGCAGTGCATCTACATAAGGCAAGTGTGTCAGCACTGCATGGAAAATGTGTAGAAGCAAAGCACCAAGCTCGCATGCACAGCATCAAATATGATGGCACAAATGGCGGCAGGCCTCTGGGTGGCAATCTGGTTTCACCTGACGGCTTCAGGGCAAGTTATATATGTATCATCTGTCCTTCCTTAAAGTGATATTAAAGTCTTCTTTTTTTTTAAAATAACAAGCATGTTATACTTACCTGCTTTGTGCAGTGGTTTTGCACAGAGCAGCCCAGATCCTCCTCTTCTCGGGTCCCTCACTGGCGCTCCTGGCCCCTCCCTCATGTTTAGTACCCCCACAGCAAGCAGCTTGCTGTGGGGCACCCGAGTCAAGCCGCTGCTCTGTGTGTCCATTCAGGCACGGAGCCACGGCTCGGCCTGCCCCCTCTCCTCATTGGCCTATTGACTTTGATTGACAGCAGTGGGAGCCAATGGCACCCCTTGCTGTGTCTCCACTAAGCTGGGGCTCTGGTAAGTATGAGGGGGGCTGCTGCCCACAGAAAGTTTTTTTTTTTTTTTTTATCCTAATGAATAGAATGCATTAATAAACATCCTTCAGCCTTTAGAACCACTTTAAATGTCATCCCTAAGAAATACGTATTATGTCACAGCTAAGTTTTCAAGTCTGTAGGATGTGAGGTAAGCTGTTCCTGAGATGTTGCAGACACCGCACCTGGCACCAAACATTTAGTTTAGTGGTTTAACTCAGGTATGTTCTAAATTAAAATATTTGGTCATATAGCTGAACCACTTGACCAGCAGGTTTAGCTATTTGTGCTCTCAAACAGGTGTACCTAATAGATAATAATGCGTGTCGGGACCCCATGGGGCAAAGGACCGTGCTATACCGCAGATGGACACCGGCGGCAAAAAACGCCCTAAGGCGATTCAGTTCACATAGGTAGCGCTATACAAGTCACTCATTCATTCATTCATTCATTCAATAAGAGGCAGCTTGGTTTAGATCTATATATGGTGGGGGAAAATGTGTATATATAGAAATAAACCATCTAAATACCAATTGTATCCAATATGGGGGGTAGTCTGATATTTATTTTCATATTTTCTTAGGGTCCTATGTGAAACTGTAAAAGATTTTGTTGCCCGTGTTGGGAAGGCCTATGAGAGGATGACGGAGAGTTGTGAAGAATCTGAAACAATGGCAGGAAAGGTATTTTATGTTCCAGGCTCAGTTTAAAGAACCAGTGTATTACATTTTATTGCAATTAGGACTTGAATACAGGCAGTTCTTTAGCTGTGTTTAATGCACTTTTAAAACAATGTAACACTGGGTAACTTTAGCCTGTTTTTCCTTTTGGTATGAATAAATGCAGGCATTTTTTGCAAACTGAAAAAGATATGATTGCAAAATATAAGCGAGTTTAGATTGGGATAAAAAAAATACAATTGCATATCTCACTCAACTTTGTTTTAGGGCTCATTCACACTTGCCTGGTGTCAGTGAAGGTGGTACCTTGTGGTTTTTACAACACAAGGCATACTTTTTTCATCTCAACTTCATTGAAATGCAACAAAGTGAACACAGGGACAGACAGAGATCTGCAAAGCTCTGCAGACATGCTACAGATTTCCACACCGCAGTACTATACATCCTGCTGCCTGTGTTTTAATGTAAACAGGGAACATAGAAAACAGTTGTTTTCTGAGTGCCCTTGTGGAGATAGGCATTTTCTTAGTACAGAAAAATTAGAATCTTAAGTCTTAGGCCTTTGCTACATTTTTGATTCTGTAGATACTACAAAATCACCTTTCCTTAACATTTTTGTTGTTAGGAAAAAAAAATGAATCGCGGTCAATGAAAGGTCTGTGTCCCTAAAAATTCAAGTGATTTGTAGCTTGGTTTGTAAATGATATGGGTTAAGCTTCTAAACAAATTCACATAAGAGCTGGTTCACACTGGGAATCGCACACATGCAGTCTGTGTGTGTTTTGTGAGTTCAGTGACTATGATTGGATAGTAAAGGAGGGACAGCAGCTCATTGAGAAGGCAATTTCTGTGCTCTCCAGCCTGTTTTTTATTTTTTTTAAAGGATAAGTTCATCTTTAAAAAAATAAATAAATAAATGCACAGTTTTGCAGGTAAAAATTAATAGATAATGGAGCCTGCACAGCATTTCGCCCATGATCAGCAAATTGCAGTTGCAGCCTCAGGCCTCCTGCAGACTCTCAGCATAGCTGTCTGCTCGTACGGGCAGGCAGTCACTCAATAGCAGGAAGCTCAATGGATGACGAAATTGTTCACTAGCGCACTCTCAGCTCGTTGAGAACTACAAGCCGTCAGCCACAATGGCTGACAATACTTGTAGGCATACATTCACAGTGAATGAATGAGGAGGCCATGTAGGCAGAGCCCAGCAGGGCTGCGATATTTTCAAATTATGACAGCAGGGAGGGGGATAACGGCCATACGGGGTAAAGATGTAACATGTTTCAAGGGTGAACATAGCCTTTGAGTTTTAGATAAAGTGGGTAAACTTTAGAACTCTGGTTGGGTGTTTTTTTTTCCAGCCAAGGCTTTCCTAGGCTCCTTTCACACAGGCAGCCAAGAGGTTGAAAAGACGGGCAGTTGATCTGTGTTTTTACTGCCCACCTACAAACTGACATGGTGCTGCTCAGGTGAGTGCACATTGTCCCAGCCACAATGCTTTGCATCATGGTGTGGCATTTCTAACAAAGATACTCGGTCTTCACTTTGTCCCTCCATTTTCAGTTTCAAATTGTTTAGAAAACCTTGCAATTTGCCCAAAGGCCAGCTAAAAAAAAAGCACAAAAGGTAAGAAATATTTCTAAAATTAATTTTTAGGTATGCTGTGTGAATGGGTACACATACACTTATATTGGGGGTTCTTAAATTTGACTTCAAAGGTGAAAATACACTTTAAATCATAATCTTAAAAATGGCTTTAAATTTTTCTTAGTGCAATGTTCTTCGAGAGAAACTGGACTCCCTCTTGAAAACTTTGAATGAGGAGTCGCAGGCTACGTCAGTTATGTCCCAACCTCCACCTACAATAAATGAGGAGACTGAGGACTCTTCAGAAAATGCCACATGCCCTCCAGCTATTTCTCTTTCTCCAATGCGATCACAGACTTTTCGGCCTCGTGAACAGCTCATGCTTAGAGCCAACAGTCTGAAGAAAGCCATTCGACAAATAATTGAGCAGGCAGAGAAAGGTGGGTAATACATTAATCCTCATGAATTCTCCATGTTGGTAAGGGGCAGGCTTATTGTTGTCTTGGTTCTACTACAGTAATGCATTTTGCTTTTCACATATGGGCCATCATATTCCACAAAATGCAGTCTCTTAACCACCTGCCTACTGGCCACTGTTACCTCCTTCCTGCTCAGGCCAATTTTCAGCTTTCAGCGCTGTCACACTTTGAATGACAATTGTGCGATCATGCTACACTGTACCCATATGAAATTTTTATTATTTTTTTCACACACATAGAGCTTTCATTTGGTGGTATTTAATCATCACTGGGTTTTTTTTTTGCTAAACAAATGGAAAAAAAAGCCTGAAAATTTTGAAAAAAAAAACCCCCAAAAACAAACATTTTTCATAGTTTGGTATAACATTTTGCAAACAGGTAATTTCTCTCCTTTACTGATGTGCGCTGAGGAGGGTGCACTTATGGGCGCTGATAAACTGCACTGATGATGGGGCACTGATGGGCACTGATAGGTGGCACTGTTGGTACTGCATTGATAATCAGGACACTGATAATTAGTGCCCTGATTATCAATGCCAATGTCCCTAACACAAGCCAGTTCTCTTCTTCTCTCCTCACGCTGTCAGTATGAGGAAAGAAAAGCCGATAACCTATGATCAGCTGTCATTGGCTGACAGCTGATTTTGTGGTAAAGGGCCACTGTGATTGGCCCTTTACCCAGATCTGTGATCAGCTGAGCCCGATCACTGTAAGATGTCCATGTACTCCTACTCGGAAAAGGAAGCCTGCACTGTAGCCGTCTTTTGGCTATAGTGTGGGCAGGAAGTGGTTAAAGTATAAATTTAATAAGTTAAAAATATGACCTGCATGCTTTTTAAATTAAATCCAGTAGTAGTTTGTTACATGTATGAAGGTAAAAAACTCTGTCCAAAACCTATACACAGAGCGGGCAAATATGCCTTTTTTTATTTTTTATTTTTCTTTAAATAACAAACTTTACCTTTAGTATCACTTTAAGAGAAAATATGGCAAATAGATCATCGGTTGCTTTCATTACAGCTGTTGATGAACAGAATGCTCAAAGTACTGAAGATTTCCACCTGTCCTTTCCTGCAGAGGATGGTAAAGATCGAAGTGCAGCAAGCACTGTGAATGTACATAGTGGCAATGCTCTTCCCAGAATAAGAACATCAGGCAGAGGTAATTTCCTACTAGGAGTAGAGTTCTGGTCAAGGTATAAAAAACATAAATTAACACCCTGTTAAGATCAGTAAGAAATCTGAAAAACTGCATTACTGGTCAGTGTTTTCGTGCGAGTGTGCATATATCAAAACTTCCACTTGAATATATTTTATTATTTTAATATTTGGCATTCTTGAAGTGAGAAGAATATTTACACATGTATATGCATGTAAACATGGGCACTATACAAATTTGGAACTTTCTGGCATTCATATATCGGTACCGTGTGCAAGGAAACCTAAATGAAGGTGAGCTATAATGGACCAGTATTTCACACAGTCATGTGAAAAAGTAAGTACATGCTGTGGAAGTTGTTGACTTTTTTTAAGGTATTTGCACAGGCAAACATTAGATCTGGATTCCAAAAGTGTATACAGATAACAGTGGTATACTTGAACAAATTACCTATACAATTGACATGGTTTATTCAATTTCAAGAATTAATAAAAATGCAGATTCATGTAAGTTTATGGAATTGCTACCAAAAAATTCTGGGGTGCAATGTAGGGCCCAGTGTCAAAGTTGGGTCTCCATCAGAGGTCATGGGTCTTACAGCAGGACAATGACCCAAAGCACACATCACAAAGCACCCAGAAATGGTTTAAGACAAAGCGCTGGAGAGTACCGAACTGGCCAGCAATGAGTCCAGATCTAAATCCCATAGAACACCTGTGCAGAGATCTAAAAACAGCAGTTGGGAAAAGGAACCCTTCCAATCTGAGCGACCTGGAATAGTTGGCGAATGAAGAGTGGTCCAAAATTTCAGTAGAGAGGTGTAAGAAACTCATTGATGGTTACAGGAAGCGATTGATTTCATTTTTTTTAATTCCAAGCGGTGTGCTACCAAATATTAAATTGAGAGTGCCAGTAATTTTGGCCAGTCAATTTTTGGAATTTTGCGTGGAATGTGTCAGATTTAGCTTTTTGTTTCTCTTCTTTTTTTTTTGTGTCATACTGATACAAACAAAAGAAATAAACATGAGAATGCCTAAACATTTGTAATGTCAACACTTTTCTGGCCAAATGGTGCATTATCTGACAGAAATGCAGGGGTGCCAATATTTTTGCCCATGGCTGTATATATTTTTTAATTCTTTATTCAGCAAAAGACACTGGTGTATAATTCCAGTTTACAGCCACAGTAATTCTATCAAGGCAATTCAGACACAGCTGAGGAATCAGATAATGGTCTGCAAATACATCCAAGCATAAAAAGTACAGGAAGTCCAAGATAATGATATCAAGACCTCAATTAGGAGTGATTTACAAAGTAAATAAAGATGGTGGTGAACCTCCATGAAAACTAAACAAGATTTCAATGCTGGCTGCCTATGGGACATCCAAACCCAATGTCCTTTGACCAGAAACAAGTATTTTATTATTATTATTTTTTTTTTAAGAATGTGTATATAGAAGATTATAGATGAATACAGATAAAGAAAGTGGAAAGAAAAAAAAAGGGAGGAAGGTAGTTAGTAAAGAGGAGAAAGGGTAGGATGCGCCAGGGAAACTAAAAACCACAAAGGATACCAAAGGTAGGAAGTTTAGGCTGCTCTGTAACAGATCTGGAGAAAAGTCAGGATCACCCAAAGGGTGTCCCATGTTTGAAGAACACATTGATTCCTGGTAGGCATCAGCGCAGGAAAAGATCGACCTTGGATAGCATGTGTCACTAAATCTCTCCTCCCTCTGGTAGAAAGAGGCTGTAAGACATTCCATGCATTCAATGTCATTGATTTTGCACAGCCACATAGAAATAGGATGGATGATGGGCTTTTTCCAGAGAGCTGGGACACAGGCCTGGGCTGCATTGAATAGGTGCACCGTAAGGGGGGATTTGTACTGCGAAAACAGGACGCTATTGGGATAAAGCAAATACCTTTTTAGGGTTATTGCCTAAACTCATGAATGTAAGCTTAAGTACTCGCTGCCACACCTGGTCCCAAAAAGGACAGATTTTTGAACGGGTCCAAAAGATGTGCAGGTAAGAACCTTCTTCCTGGCCACATCTCCAGCAGGGGCTAGATATCAACGGCATAAAATCTTGTAGCCCTGCTTCTTAAATTTTTGCAAGCATTGCAGGACTTGTGTGCAAACAAGATAGCTTGTAGGTAGGTCTTCCTCCCACTTGCATATACATCCTGGAACATGGCCTGCTGGAGGGAGGGGGGGGGGGGGGGGCTGCCAGCAGTTTGTACAGTTGGGATAAGCGATGAGGGTCATAAGACAAACATGTGTCTCAAACAGTGTAAGATTATGCACAGCTCCATATTTGGTAATGGCAGATTTTAAATGTTGCAGATATTTTTGTTGAATGTTTTAAAGGGCAATTTTTAGTGTTTTCATTCAAGTATATCACATATCTGTAGGCACTGTTTGCACAAGGATCCAAGGTTTGCCTTTTCAAATACGTTTAAAAAGTCCACAATTTCCATGGGGTGTACTTAAAGTGGAGGAACTACACTGTATCTGAGCACCACAAACCAATCCATCTATCCATATCTCCATGCTTTATTTTGCTGAGAAATCGCTTTGAAAAACACCCCCTAGCATTTCTGGCTGTCGCCATCATGAGTAAGGGCAAATGGTTCATGTAGCATTTACTTCCTGGAATCAATCTGTCCTTAGCTCAGGCATGCAAGAGGGTGTGCTTAGCTGGAAAAAAACCCTCCTCCCCTCCTGAAGGCTCCTGGGATGTATGACATCATTTGTCTAGGCATGGAAACAAGGAGGTAACTAAAGAAATGTAAAAATAACGTTTAAAACAAGTAAATATGATATACTTTCCTATCTATTTACTAATGCTAGCAGCATAAGGATTCAAAATAGCCAATGTTGATTGAGAGAGTGAAGTTCCGCTTTAGGTTTTCATATGACTAGGTCAGGTATTCTGTTTATGACTTGCAAACAAAAACAAACATTTTAATTATGATTTCAAGAAATGTATGTTATAATTCACATACTAACATGCGTATTCAAAGGAATCTATTGGATGAAGTGTTTGTATTTTTGTGTTTTATTAACCTCCTGCTGACCATGTAATGCATATGACCCGGTCTTTGTTTATGATTGGAAGCCAGCAGTACAGGCAACATGTAACCAGGATGACAGCCAATCACAGTGAGCCACTTTCTGACTTTAAGATCCTCACTTAAAGAGGAAGTAAACCCCGATGGGTTTTACTTCCTCTTTTGCACCCCGCAAGGCCTGCAAATGAAAAGCATACTAGCCCATTATATGACACTTACCTGCAAACGAAGCCCGCGCTGTCCCTTGAGCAAGCCGCGTCCATCTTCGTCCCTCTTCCTTTGGGGCCACGGACTCCGGCTCTGTGACTGGCCGGAGTTGCGTGACGTTGCTCCTGTGCATGCGCGCAGGAGCCGTCTGTCACGGCACACGCTGGGGGAAGAAATGGCATGGTGGTCCGTTTCTTCACAGCGCATGCGCCAATGACGACATTGGCGCACTACAAGTGAAATTTCTCCTAAACGGCGCACGTTTAGGAGATATTTCCATTACCTATAGGTAATTCTTATTCTAGGCTTACCTACAGGTAAAAGTCACCAAAAATGGTTTACAACCACTTTAAAAGGCCACAGGTAAAGAACAAAGTGAACATGCACATTAAAAAGAAATTAGTACAAAAGAACATATACAGGGAGTGCAAATTTATATAGTATGGTGCAAGCATAGAGCACAGCATGACAAATGCACAATTAGAGAACTGCAAGTGAGACCAATATATGTCATAAATGCACCGAGGTGTTGCTGTTTCCCAGAGGGCGACCCAGGCGATGAGTCCAGGCCCAAAATGTGCCGACAGAACCAGTCCGAAGGGTAGCGCGACACTACCTCCACTGCCTGCACTTCTTTTTAAGGAAGAAATGGATTCTGGACGTTGTGTCCAAAAAATATTAGGCAGTGGACCAAGGACTCTTCACTAGTATTCCCTGGAATCCTCCCGCAGCTGATCTTTTTCTAATACCTACTTACCGTGCCTTGTTCTGCAATGTGTGGAGGTGGCCATCTTTGTAGGCATGACTTTGTTTACTCATGTCAAATTGTCAGAGCCTTCTCCAAGAAGAACAGTGAGCAGCATAGTAGTGATATGACAAAATGTCACGCCAAATAAAACTAGGAGTCAGAGTCAGTGCCTGAGGTCTTATGCATCAGATAGACAAGAATGTGTAAGGACAGGAGTGCCTAGGCACGCCTTTCACCACGAAGAAGGAGAAATACAAGAGA
The DNA here is from genome assembly GCF_042186555.1 of Aquarana catesbeiana. NCBI lineage: Eukaryota > Metazoa > Chordata > Amphibia > Anura > Ranidae > Aquarana > Aquarana catesbeiana. Next base: position 137,801,864 of record NC_133327.1, on the reverse strand, counting down.
AAAGATATATTTTTCAGGGTATTGCTTAAACACGATTAACTTTTTTTTTTTTTTAACCATATTTTATTTTGGTTCCTCTCCAGATCATACAAATCTTTAAACTTTTACAATTAACGTTTCTAGATGCTCCTTTTAACATATCAAATGTTCCCTTTTTGAGTTTAGGTCCACTTTAAACATTTAAAAATCACTATTTTTTTTCTTTATAGCTGGCAAAGCAGAAAGAGCAACCAGTAAAAGCAGCCTCAGTGCGGGAGCCTCTACATCCCTCCCTGGTGCTAATACAGATCGGGAGCACATGCACCAAAGTGAGATATTCACCCATAAATGTCTGAGATGGCTATATACATGTACTAAAAACTGAACCACTGTTTTTCATTTCTTTTAGACATGAGAGCTGGAATGTCTGGATCTTTACCTGGAAACTCCATCATTAGCCGTCTTCTTATTAGCGCTGATCCATTTACCTCAGAGCCAGACTTGTAAGTGATGCTGATGAGACTATAGTAAAATACTGGCACCACTTATCTCTCCAGGCTCATAATTTATGACGTCTGCTATAGTATTCAGCATTGTGCAACCTACACCAGACCCATTTAAAATGCAGTTCTTTTTTTTTCTGTATGCAACTGCATTTTACCAGATACTGATACCAAGCTAAAGAGAAGAACTGGTTATAAATGTGGCAGGGAGCAGTGACAAATATGAGCAGCTTGTAGCGATATTGTGGGAAATCTGTTGATTTGCTGCTTCTTGTGTAAATCTCCCCCTCTAGTGGTCAGAGAGAGGGATTTTTTTGGTGCGATCTATAAAAATAAAACAATTCCATTTTGATTAGTTTAAAAGGCGATAAGTCCTGGAGGAGATTGAGAGTGGTGGGGACCTGGAGACAGGTAGTAGCATGTTGACATGGATCCATAGGTGGCCTGGTGATAGGAGCCATCTTAGTAAACGTTAAGCACAAAAGCATGGATTAAAGAATTTGAAACCATGGGACCCTGAATAAAATCACAAGAACCAACATCTGTCTCTTGATGGTCCTCAATGCCAGATGGTCATCTGGACTTGGCACAGGGTCAGCCCCCATAGTGTCCTCTGCCCCCCCATAGTGTCCTCTGCCCCCCCATAGTGTCCTCTGCCCCCCCATAGTGTCCTCTGCCCCCCCATAGTGTCCTCTCCCCCCCATAGTGTCCTCCCCCCCCCCATAGTGTCCCCCCCCATAGTGTCCTCTCCCCCCCCCATAGTGTCCTCTGCCCCCATAGTGTCCTCTGTCCTCTGCCCACATAGTGTCCTCTGTCCTCTGCCCCCATAGTGTCCTTTGTCCTCTGCCCCCATAGTGTCCTTTGTCCTCTGCCCCCATAGTGTCCTTTGTCCTCTGCCCCCATAGTGTCCTCTGTCCTCTGCCCCCATAGTGTCCTCTGTCCTCTGCCCCCATAGTGTCCTCTGTCCTCTGCCCCCATAGTGTCCTCTGCCCCCCCTGCACCCCACCCCACGGACACAAAAACACACACTGTGCAGGTAGAACTCTCCTACCTTACACAGGTGTAGAGCACAGCAGAGAGCGGCTGGTATCACAGGGCTGGATGGGGGCAAGAACTGCTGAAGTTAACTTTTTACATCAACAGGCTAGTGATTCGTTGCCAGGATCGCCCGGCAACCAATCACGTGCTATTTAATGTAAAAAGTTCACTTCAGTGGTTCCCGCCCCCATCCAGCCCTGTAATACCAGCCGCTCGCTGCTGTCCAATGAAGAGGACAGCGGCGAACATGTCTGCGGGTCGGATGCCCGTGAATTAATCACAGGCACTGACGGGCCGGACAATTAGTGGTGGCGGGCCATGGGTTGCTGACCCCTGGCTTAGATCTACAGAATGCTTACTAGCAAGGGTAACGCCTCCAAAGATCGACGGCCTTATTTGAAAATACAGTATCTCTCAGGATGCTGAGACCCATAGACACCATAGGGGGAGTGCCTGGTCTTGCTGTTCAGGGAGAAAAACGACTATTTTTACTAAAGAAGGATTGCTTTTTGGAGTGACTTGGTTGGAGGGAATTGCCTCAGAGGAGAAAGCCATCAGCCATAGAAACTTGCACACAGTCAAACAGAGTTGTGGTATTTGCAGAGCTGGGTATCCTGCCGCTATAAGACAATTGGCTGGATGGGAAAGATGCTAGACTCTGGCTGAGCTGGTATCTAAAATCATGACCAAGTATACTCATCATTGCTAGAGATTCTGGGAAGTTTGATTCTCTGCAAGATATCTGAGACTCCACAAGGCCTCATGACAAGCAAGTGCCTTGGTGGGTGGATCAGCCAAGTGAAGGATCACAGAGATCCCACTATATAAACATTTTAAGCCAAAAAATGCAGGAGTACAAAGATTTTGTTGAACAATTCCACAAAAGAACTAAAGGGACATGAACATCTCAGAATAAATTTAATACAAATGTAAAGTAAGTTTTTGAAAAGCATACCCACACCCCAAGATTATGACCTCCTGCCTGGATGCAGTGCTCAGGCCTGAGTGAGCAGTGGTTAGACCCAGAAGCTAGGAGGACCTCATTAACCCTTTTGTAAGCTGTGCCACCATTTGACACAGAACGTACACATGGGTAGGATTGCTGACTCCAGTGAAGGAATGAAATGGGTGGGGAGTGCAAAATCTGAATGTGTTAAGAACCTTGTACCTTTATTGGGATGCCAATGACCTGAGAACTCCTGAAAATTAGGGGTGTGTCTATGCATTCGAGGTGACATTTACATTTACTTTGAAAACCTTTACACCTTGTCTTTTTCAAATTGTCTTATAATAATTAATAATAACAGTATAAATTAATGTTTTTAAAATCGTACCATGGAAAAAAAAAAGATCCAGCATGCATACAGAAAAACTAAAAGCCAAATTAAAACGTATTTTCGGATATGTTTACTAGAACAAACACCTGCTGAAAATTACATTTTGGTTTCTTCTTTGTCAGGAATTGTTACACAGAAAGATGTGTAATGAACAATTACTTTGGGATTGGACTGGATGCAAAAATTTCTTTGGATTTTAACAACAAAAGGGATGAGCACCCCAAGAAATGCAGGTAATTTAAAGTAAAGCTGACAGCGGTGAGATAATTATCGTCATATACAAGTGCATCTCGAAAAATTTGAATATCATCAAAAAGTTAATTTATTTCAGTAATTCAGTTCAAAAAGTGAAACTCATATATTATATAGATGCGTTACACACATAATATATTTCAAGCATTTCTTTTTTTTTAAATTTTGATGATTATGGCTTACAGCTAGTGAAACCCAAAATTTAGTATCTCAGAATATTTGAATATTTTATATAAGACCAATAAAAAAAAAGATTTTTAATACGGAAATGTTGGCTTACTGAAAAGTATGTCCATGTACAGTATAGTAAGCACTATACCAATACTTGGTTGGGGCACCTTTTGTATGAATTACTGCATCAATGAGGCGTGGCATGGAGGCGATCAGCCTGTGGCACTGTTGAGGTGTTATGGAAGCCCAGGTTTCTTTGATAGCGGTCTTCAGCTCATCTGCATTGTTGGGTCTGGTGTCTCATCTTCCCCTTGACAATACCCCACAGATTCTCTGTGGCGTTTAGGTCAGATGAGTTTTCTGGCCAATCAAGCACAGTGATACCATGATCATTAAACCAGATATTGGTACTTTTGCCAGTGTGGGCAGGTGCCAAGTCCAGCTGGAAAATGAAATGAGCATCTCTATAAAGCTGGTCAGCAGAGGGAAGCATGAAGTGCTCTAGAATTTCCTGGTACAGGGCTACACTGACTTTGGACTTGATAAAACACAGTGGACCACCACCAGCAGGTGACATGGCTCCCCAATCATCACTGACTATGGAAACTTTACACTGGACCCCATGCAACTTGGATTCTGTGCCTCTCCACTCTTCCTCCAGACTCTGAGACCTTGATTTCCAAATGAAATGTTAAGTTTTCCACAGTCTGTGATGATTTGGGAGCAATGTCATCTGCTGGTGTTGGTCCATTGTGTTTTATCAAGTCCAAAGTCAGCATAGCCCTCTACCAGAAAATTCTAGAGCACTTCATGCTCCCCTCTGCTGATCAGCTGTATGGAGATGCTAATATAATTTTCCAGTAAGGCTTGGCACCTGCCCACACTGCCAAAAAGTACCCATACCTGGTTTAATGATCATGGTATCACTGTGCTTGATTGGTCAGCAAACTCGCATGCCCTAAATCCCATAGAGAATCTGTGGGGTTTTGTTGAGAATGAGGAAGATGAGACACCAGACCCAACAATGCAGACGAGCTGGATGCCGCTTTCAAAGCAACCTGGTCTTCCATAACACCCCAGCAGTGCCACAGGCTGATCGTCTCCATGCCACGCCACATTGATGCAGTAATTCATAAGTATTGGTATATTGCATACTATACCGTGCATAGACATACTTTTCAGTAAGTTAACATTTCTGCATTAAAAACCTTTTTTCCATCGGTCTTTTGTAATATTCTAATTTTCTCAGATACTGAATTTTGGGTTTTCACTAGCTGTGTAAGCCATAATCATCAAAATAAAAAAAAAGAAATGCTTGAAATATTTCACTCTGTGTTTAACGCATCTATATAAAATATTAACTTTTTGATGATATTCTAATTTTATGAGCTGCACCTGTATGCTAGTTTATCTGATCTACTTATCTTTGATGGAAGAAGTCGCACAAAGAACATGATGTGGTACGGTGTACTGGGGACCAAAGAGCTGCTACAGAGAACGTACAAGAACCTGGAACAGAAAGTACTTCTAGAGGTGAGAACTGCAGTCTTCATTACCTATCTGTTTACTCCTGTATCTGTCTCTTTTGTATGTCCTTTCCTGTGTCCTCCATTCTTTTCCTTTTGCTGTATTTGTTTGTGGCTTGACGTGAACTAATCTTGGAGAGCACACTCTGCTTGAAGTCTAAAATATGTGCTGATCTATGAAGTATAGCTTTGATATTACATATAGTATGTGCATACTGCATATAGGACAACAGCATGGCTTCGTAGTAGAAGAATCTGAGTGCTTAACTGGCCCGCCTACAGTCCAGACCTTTCACCATTTGAAAATATTTGGTGCATCTTGAAATGCAAAATCCAACAAAGACAACCCAGCACTGTTGAGCAGTTAGAATCCTATATCAGGCAATATTGGGACAAAATTTACTCTCCCAAAACTGGTCTCCTTAGTTCCCAGACGTTTACAGAGAGTTAAAAGAATACTGTGGTCGCTGTCCCAACTTTTTTGAGTCATGTTACTGCCATCAATTTCCAACTTACCTTATATATTTTTCTTAACATGGTAAATTTTTTCAGGTTAAACATCTGATGTTTTCTATTGTCAATAAAACATGGATTTATGAGATTTGCAAATCATTGCATTCTGTTTTTATGTAGATTTTTCAGTGTGCCAACTCTTTTGGATGTAACATTGTACATCCACTATACATTGACATGACTTTAGTATTTAGTGACAGGCCGCTTACATGACTCAGCTTCCACTTTTATTTCACATGCATCTCACTCAACTCACATCACTGCTTCTCACCATCTTCTGTCTGTCTGGAGTCCCTGTAAACTGTGTTTCTTCATCTCGTGTGTCTCTGTGTCTGTCCCTAACACTGGTTGTGTCTGTCTCTCTTCTTTTAGATGTCTGTCTCTTTCTTTCTCAGTGGATGTGCGTGTCTACTTCCACTTACCCCCATATCCCCCGCAGTGTGATGGAGTGCCCATTCCCCTACCCAGCCTGCAAGGAATTGCTGTACTGAACATTCCCAGTTACGCTGGCGGCACAAACTTCTGGGGAGGCAACAAAGAAGATGATGTAAGTTTCTTGTAATGTTATTGATCATCTGGAGTGCATCTTTATTGTGTGACTGTTATAAATATTTTATTCCCTTCTTTCTGCAGACATTTGCTGCACCTTCCTTTGATGATAAGATCTTGGAGGTGGTTGCTGTATTTGGCAGTATGCAGATGGCAGTATCCAGGGTCATTAAGCTACAACATCACCGGATTGCTCAGGTAACACTTAACTGACATTGCTACATGGATATATGTTTCTTATTTACCATTTGTAGCCAGTATGTGGATAGTGAGTTAGTTCCTGATCTCATCAGGTTTACTGCTGTGCTGATAGTTTGCAGAGTCTGTTTTTACAAATACAGCTGAATGTGCTGAAGAAGAGCTGGTGCTGGCCAGTCAGGCCATTGTGTACTACGCATACTGAAGCATCAAAGCACTCTGTAGCAGATATTTATTTAAAAATACAGTTTTTATGTCAACTGTATTAATACCATAAAATATTTTCATAAACTAGTATATAAATTAATATTGACAAAAATGCACCTAAATCCCCTGTTTTGATGCAGATATAGCAACAAGTTTTTTTATTTTATGACTACACAGTGGTTGTGTTTTACTGCTCCTTTTCACAATGTCCCACTCATTAAAAACAAATAACACTGTAGGCAGCTAAATTATCTAAGTAATTACCCTGTTTCCCCAAAAATAAGACCTAGCGTGATTGTCAGTGACGGCTGCAATATAAGCCCTACCCCCCAAATAAGCCCTACCCTGTTTCCCCGAAAATAAGCCCTACCTTGAAAATAAGACCTACAAGGACTTAAACTAGGGCTTATTTGGGGGGTAGGGCTTATATTGCAGCCATCACCAACAATCACGCTGGGTCTTATTTTGGGGGAAACAGGGTAAGAGGACAGCACAACTGCACCCTACTGCTACTACAATAACAGTAAAACAGAGCCAGGATGTAAAATATGTTATGCAAATACAGTACAGCTATACAATATATAATATATTTTTAACCTTACATTAAAATAAAAACCAAAGAAATGTTATTCAGTACAAAAAATATGAAGTGATCAGATAGCATATAAATACACCTAATGAATATATAATAAGCAGCGTCAGAAATAAAAAAATAAATAAATAAAAAGAAAATACTGAAAAATGTAGGTCTAATATGAGTTTGAAATGGAAAAGTCCAAAGGACTTCTGCAGAAGGCATACCAGGGAGGCTTTTTATTAATATAACTTTATACATAGACAGCCATGTGTTAGCAGGTGTCATTATCAGACAATAGAAGGAATTCTGAATATATGGAAGTTTTTTTTTTGACACCAGTACAGCCCTCAAAGGCCTGTGGACAAAGGTAAAGGGGAAAGGTTATACTGGCTGATTTGCTTTAATTGCTGAGCTATAACAATACCAGGACAAATCAAAATTTAAAAGTCAAAATTACTTTTCGACTCACTTTTAAAATAACTTGATTTGTACTTGTTGGAAATTCAGTAAAGCGTCATATTAAATAAATTTTAATTTTCAAATTTTATTCTTCTGTAGTGCCGAATGGTGAAAATCACTGTGCTCGGTGAGGAAGGGGTCCCTGTGCAAGTTGATGGAGAGGCTTGGATTCAACCACCAGGTTATATCCGTATAGTGCACAAGAACAGGACACAAACCCTCACGCGAGACAGGGTAATTCTGTCAGCATTTATGGTTTTTCGAATATGGAAAGGGTATTCATACACCTGAACACATAAAGACCTCATGATTGTGATGTGATTATGATGTAGTCCATAACAACCAGTCTGCTTTTCAGCTTTTCTTTAGGTAAGGTTAAGGGGCACTTTTATACAAAAGCATACCTGCTAAAAAAAAAAAAAAAAAAAAAGGTAAGCGGGGAAGCTGCAGTTTTTCATCCCATGGGCTGCCAGAAAGGTACGTATATTCCCTCACCTTTCACAGATATGCTTCTGTATTCAAGTGATCCTAGGCTACAATAGTTGCAAACTTCTAGGGGTGCGTGCAAATATCTGCAGGAGCCTGCACCACCTTCAGCTACGACCTATAGCGGCAATCTTGTAATTTTATATCTTTTTCAGGCCTTTGAAAGCACCTTAAAATCTTGGGAAGATAAGCAGAAATGTGATTTGTCAAGGCAAACCACCTCCACTCTCACTGCTACATCTTTACACCCAGAAGTGCTCTCTGATGAGGAGGCAGCACAGGTGTCTCGGTTTGGCCAAGCTGCTGGTGCCCTCATTCACTGGTGAGATTTTGCTAGAACCTTGTGAACATTGTCTTTGTGTCATTTGTGGCTTCTAGAAGTATTAATTCCAGTACAGAGGTTGTTTTTATTTATTAGTACACCAGAGCCTATGTTTGTCTTTGTTTTATTTTTTGGAGGGGGGTTGCTGTCAGGGTGTTGGGTATCATCTGGTACCTTATGATACTACTCAGGGGGCAGTTTAGTTTACGCAGGGGGCAGTTTAGTTTATCAGAATTACTTTAACAAGTCTATGCAGTGTATTCATTTATACAGTGAAAGCGGTAGTAAAGTTTACAACAAAAAAACCCTGCAAGTTAAAGGCATAATGTGCTAGTAAACATTACATATTAGCACATTATGGAAGGCTTACCTTGAAACAAAGCCCTCCAGCGGGACCCTGTCACCGCTGACAGGGCTTCCATCTTCACCCAATGGCCGAGCCGCAAGATGTCACTCTCATGCATGTGTGCGGAAGTCACTATTTACAGCACAGGGCTCTGAAGGAACGGCACGAGTATGCCGTTCCTTCAAAGCGCATGCGCTGCTGACGCCACCGCCTGCTGCTCCCTAGAATATCTCCTAAACGGTGCACGTTTAGGAGATATTAATTTAACCTACAGGTAATCTTTAGTATAAGCTTACCTGTAGGTTAAAATAAAAATGTAAAGTTTATTACCACTTTAATGTACTGTATATATGCATGCATATTGTGAACATTAAAATATAAATATAGACCTTAAATTGCGGAGTTAATTTTAAATCACATCGCCAGGCAAAAAAAGTTTTCCCATGCAGTGAGGCTGTGCCCGTGCTGCATCGCTTAATAGCTTATTTTCTTTTCTAAGGGAGAGGAAAAAGGAGATTTACTAACCTAATCTTCTGATACTCCCAGCACAAGACTGGCACCCCGCTCTCCAGCGCTCTTGAATTTTGGACTGTTCCTGATGTCGTCAAACCCAGAGCAGGCTCCATAGACTAGGAACAGTCCACCGCTGGATTTTAGGGGAGCTACATTTTCTGGTGGAATGAAGGATTGGATAAGTATAAGCTTTCTGCTCACCCCTAGACAAAAGAAGCAGTTGACTCGTGCAGTGCAGGCACAGCCCCACTGCATGGGAAAACTTTTTCACCCGCAGTTGGGCTTTAATATTAATGTGTTTATTACTAAAAATTTTAAAAGAACTGATGGTTTTTCTTTTATTACATATATACAGACTTAGAGCAACTAGAGGCAGTGGAATAAACAAAATTGTAAATTGTGTTTGCAGCATTAAAGAAATAGCGGTCTCTCATCAGAGTATAGAGCAGGAGCTGGCTCATGCTGTCAATGCAAGCTCAAAGTCAATGGAGAATGTCTACAACAAGAACTCAGAGGTAATGTCTGTTATCTTAGTCTTACATAGTCCTCAGAGGTAATGTCTGTTATGTCTTTGAATATGCTTTATAATGGTCATGCAGGGGATATCCCCCTAAGCCCATTACTATGGAGGGTAAAACTACATATTTTTTTTATTACATTGATGTTTATTGCCATGTAAACACAGAGTGATTTTCAGACGGAAAATGTGTGATAGGACCTTGTTGTCGGAAATTCCGACCGTGTGTAGGCTCCATCACACATTTTCCATCGGATTTCCCGACACACAAAGTTTGAGAGCAGGCTATAAAATTTTCCGATAACAAAATCCGTTGTCGGAATTTCCGATCGTGGGTACACAAATCCAATGCACAAAGTGCCACGCATGCTCAGAATAAATAAAGAGGTGAAAGCTATTGGCTACTGCCCCGTTTATAGTCCCGATGTACGTGTTTTACGTCACCGTGTTCAGAATGATTGGATTTTCCAACAACTTTGTTTGACCGTGTGTATGCAAGACAAGTTTGAGCCAGCATCCGTCGGAAAAAATCCTAGGATTTTGTTGTCGGAATGTCTGATCAATGTCCGACCATGTGTACGGGGCATATGTGTTATGCATTTATAGCAGAGCTCCACCCAAAGAGGAAGCTCTGCATGTCTGCCTCCTCCCCCCTACGCTTACACATTTGCCACCTTTTGGGGGGGAGCAGGTACCTGGTTTCGACAGGTACCCACTTCTGGCTGAGTTTGCCATGGTGAACTCAGCTAGAAGTTCGGGCCCCCCTCCTCCTTTCCCTGCGGCCGGCCCAATCAGAGAGAGCAGCGAGCTTCACGCATGCCCAGTAGGGAACGGGCTGTGAAGCTGCAAGGCTTCACTGGCGGTTTCCCTTAGTGGAGATAGCGGCACTAGCACCCGATAGCCGATTGAAAAAATGGCTCGGATGAAGTCACCGCTGGATTCCTGGACAGACAAGTGTCCCAATATTAAAAGCCAGCAGCTGACCGCAGTGAGTACGTCATCCTCCCCCTCCCTACTCCTGGCATAGCTAGCCCCTCTGATACTGAGCACAGTAAGCCTTCTCTACAGGTCATACTCACAGCAGTACACACTTATGGCTCCTCTCTTACTGAACTGTCAGCTGAAGTTAAGAATATGAAGGAAGGCATACTGCATATCAGACAGGACATGCAGAAAATCAGAGAAAGGGCCACTTCTTTGGAGGGACGGGTGAACTCACTTGAGGATGAATTGACCCCTCTTACTCAGGAAGTTCGCATAACATCAGCTAAGACCACTAAAACAGCACCTAGAGTTGAGGACATGGAGAACAGGCTTAGAAGATCTAATATCCGTATTGTCGGTATGCCTGAGAAGTCTGAAGGAAAACACCCTACTGTTTTCATTGAAACCTGGCTAGCTGACACGTTTGGAAGAAATAATCTCACTCAAATTTTCTCTGTAGAAAGAGCCCATAGAGTGCCTACCCGACCACCTCCACCAGGGGGCAATGACAGACCATTTTTACTAAAGCTCTTACACTACAAGGATAGAGACTTTATTCTCCATCTGGCTAGACAGAAGGCTGATATGGAAATACAAGGTTCCAGAGTGTCCATATACCCAGATTTCTCGGCTGCTGTTCAAAAACAGAGGGCAAAATTCACAGAGGTGAAAAGAGAATGCATGCAGTTCCAGTAATAGTTACATAGTTAGTAAGGTTGAATAAAGACACCAGTCCATCCAGTTCAACCTGAGTGAGTGTGGGTGCGTATCTACAATCGTCCCCTATTTATTTAAGGTACCCATATAGCGCTGCCAATTCACGCAGCACTCCACACATACATCGTAAACCCACATTGGTCCCTGCCCTCAAGGAGCCCACAATCCAAGGTCCCCAACTCACATTCATATACTAGGGCCAATTTTTGAACAGAAGCCAATTAACCTACCAACATGTCTTTGGAGTGTGGGAGGAAACCCTCGCAGGCACAGGGAGAACATGCAAACTCCAGGCAGGTAGTGTCGTGGTTGGGATTTGAACCAGCGACCCTTTTTACTGCTAGGTGAGAGTGCTACCCACTACACCACTGTGCTGTCCCCATGGAATATATTCCATGCTTTACCCTGCCAAACTACGTGGCTGATGGATCGGTACACTTTTTTTGAAAAGCCGACGATGGCTACTAACTGGCTTGACCGCCATGAGAGGCAACTGCAGGGAGCTGCTTGGGGACATGAACCAGGCTAAAGAATCGCACAACCTGCATACTTTAAGCTTACCTTGCTAGAAAAGGAGCTCACGGAGAGGCACAGTTGACTTTTTTGTTACCTCTCATTTATTACAAGGAACCCTTGTGTTTTGACTATAAGGGCACGAGATCCCAGCCCTCGTTATTACCCCCCAACTAGCCCCAACTAGCCCCAACTAGCCCTGCAGGGCATCAGCGAAAGGCGTTCCAATGGGAACTCCTAAGTTCATGGTTAATTTTTCTTTTTTGTTTGTTTACCAGCCCGGATTGATTGGGCTTTGACTTACACTATTATTCTGTTTTTCACTGGAAACTGAACTTAAGAGCAGGATAGCTAGCACTTCATACCTGACGTACTGTCTACATTTTGGAGAACTGGCCACACTGCCCAATTGGGGCTGTCACAGGAGCACCATACAGGGATATAGGTCCCTCTTGAGTATACAGGACCATGAGTAATCGAACTGACTCAATCCTCTCCTGGAATGTGAGAGGCCTGAATGACCCCAAAAAAAGAACTGCCGTTTTTACATCTCTTTCGCACCAAGCTCCTACGGTCATACGCCTACAAGAGACACACCTTACCAAGGACACCACTAACATACTGCACCTTAGGAAGTACCCCACTTAATTTCATTCTACACATACCCGTTACTCTAGCGGTGTCAGTGTGTTATTTTCCAGGACTACCTCATTTACAAAAATTGATGCACTAATTGATACTGAGGGTAGATTTATTTTTTTAATGGGTACTTGGGAATCGCATGCATGTGTGATTGCAAATGTTTATATACCTCCACCATTTAATTTAACGGTGTTACAATGTCTTTCCATGTTTTTAGCTAAACACCCTCAGGTTCTGGTTTATGTTCTGGGGGATTTCAATAGTGCTCTGGATACGTCTCTTGACGTGCACAGGAAGTACTGCCACAGGGCCCCAGAGCATGTACAACTCTGACTAAATATGTGACAGAGATTGGGTTGTTTGATCTCTGGAGGTGTAAATTTCCTCTCAAAGTGCAATTTTCCTGTCATTCATTAACTAATTCCTCCCTGTCCCGTATAGACTTTGCCATGGGTAACACCCTACAACATACATATGACCCCACGGTTTCCTATCTTGCCAGAGGTCTCTCTGATCACTCTCCTGTACAGCTTAGTCTAAACTTCAATACAGTTAAGCTCCCCCTTCACTGGAAGATGAATCCCTTCTGGATCCCCTTGTTCACAGACATTAAAAGTCAGCAGCTACAGTATTTGTAGCTGCTGACTGTTATTTTTTTCTGCAGGAGCCTGGAGCTCCTCTTGTTAAGTATTTTTTGCAAGACTGCATTAAAGGCTTCATTAGTCTTAAAAAAAAAAAAAAATAAAGTTTTTTTCCTTTTTGTTACTTTAAGTAATGACAAAGTTATCACTGATTCAACAGGCCCATAGCAGAAATCTAAAAATTGCCTTGGCCCATGGGGAGGGGTGGATATATAAAATTGTGAAGCTTAAATGGTTAACCTTATATTTTTTCAGGTGTGTATTACTATCTATTTTGATATTTGATATATGTATATATACAGTTTTTAGTTTTGTGACTTCCAATCCTGGCTGCCACCCTTGAATCTGTCACGATATAGAACTTTACTTGTTGGTCTGCACTATTGGCACCCAGTATTAGCAGATGCCAGGTAAACACTTGATGTCTGTTACAAGCATTATAAATCAGGTTGTCTCCTGTTATCTAATCCGGAACTGCATACTGTATGTTCTATTGTAGGTAATTATGTAGCAATGTATAACAATAATTGTGTTGTCACAGGGCCTAAGCTGCAATCATGTTATGGAAATGGTAACAAATGTCCGAGCTTTATTGAATGAGACAGAACTGCTACTTAAGGGAAAAATGGCATTGGTGAGTAATGACATTCGTCTCACCATACTGAAGTTTGTTTATAAAGTGATGTTATGTTTATTCTATTTACATTTTTTCAGTTTTAGTTGCTTTACTAATGTTTCTACTAAATTCAAATTTTATGCATATATTCTTTTATGACAATGTTTTTCATGAGCATAGACATAATTACAGATGGGTAGAAATTTACATGTAAAGAAGAAGTTAAAAAAAAAATCTTGACTTGATCTCATGCTCTTGCTCTGTAGCTCTTGGATCCCCCTCAGAAGGAACAGCTGATGACATCGCTCAGTAACACAGAGCAAGAGCTGCGAAAACTCACAGATATCCCATGGCTATCTCAGAGTTCTGAGCCAACAGAAGATGAGGTGAGATTTGATGATATCTGTTCTATCCCATATGACAGCCCTATTTCCCTATGAAGGTCAATGCTGAGGAGAGAGCCCTCTAGCCAAAGTATTTTTTATTGTCATTATGTACCTGTTAGAAAGATTTCACTTCTTCTTCAGGTGAAAATGTTGTCGCCAGGATAGGAAGTGCAGGAATGCCCTGAATGGGCCACAGATAGCAAAAAAAAAAAAGGAAAAACTGACGGGTTCTAAAACCCCTTCCAAACCTTTCCATGCCCCAGCATGGTGGTGATCGATGGGTAGATCATGTTGGATAGATAGGCCTATTGTAGACCCCCATTCTAAACTTTCCTTACTTTATCTATATAAAACTGGAAAAAAAAAAGTTTGAACTATAAATACATTTTAAGATGTTATAGGGTTGATCCATTAAAACAGAAAAGATGAAAAATAGTACCCCGTTGCAGTTATACCCCACAGTAACCAACCAAAGTCTTGTTTACTGTTTGCACAAAAATAAATGGTGAAATCGGATTGGTTTCCTATTAGTTAAAACTCCAGTTCTCTTCGTATTTTCAATTCTCATTTTTAATGTAACTTTAAGTCCTTGGAGTAGACATTTTTGCACAATGACTCATCACATGAATTCACATTGCAATCAGAATGGATAAAGATTTGCAACAAGCAGTTTCAAACTGGATATCAATTAAAGAATGGTGATCAGTGGGGCAGAACAGAGCCTGGCAGACAGTAGAGAAAAGTTTTCAGGATGAGGGCAGTGTGCAGTTCTAGGAATAGATAATAGGAGCCCAGGAGGAGAATGTGAAAGTATCCCGTTTCCCCGAAAAATAAGCCCAGGTCTTATATTTTGGCAACAAAAGACACAGTAGGGCTTATTTTCGAGGTAGGTCTTACCATGTCATGTGCTGTCTTCTCTCCCCCTCTCCCTCCCTGCATGTCAGGAATCCCCAGTGGAACCGTGTAAAAGTGGTTGTAAAATCCTAGAATCCACTCTATTACAGTATTATATCATGTAAACTGTGTATGTTTCTGTAATATAATTGTGCCAAGTACCTTTTGCTTCTGTGACCCGCCGGGGCTCTATTCCCCGCCCCGAGCACTGCAGAGGGGGCGGGGGGGGGGGCGCGAGATCCCCCGCTGACAGCTAGGAGAAGAAGAGGAAAGCAGAAGGTCAGCTGAGCACCAAGCGGCGGTGTACTGAAGGTATTTGACTCAATTAGATATTCGACTACAGAAACATACACAGTCTACGTGATATTATTATACACGATTTATATAGCGCCAACAGTTTACGCAGCACTTTACAATGTAGAGGGGGGACAGCACAATACTGATGATATAATACTGATATATTATGATATATAGTGATACATAATACTGTAATAGAGTGGATTCTAGGATTTTACAACCACTTTACACTAGGGCTTATTTTTGGGGTAAGGCTTATATTGCAGCCCTCCCCGAAAATCACAGTAAGTCTTATTTTTCTTTCGTTCAACGGACACAGCGCCTCCTTTATCTTGACCATTAGGTTATATCGCCTCTGCAGAGTAGGACTAGGCAGAACAATAAACACCTGGCTATGCCCATGGGCTGTCCTCAGTCAGTATATAACCCCCACCCTACTCTAGGTATTCAGTTTTTTCTGTCTAGTCAGGAGTAAGGACCTAGCTCCTTGCTGGGATCTTTTGGTCCTAGCAAATTTTACTTTTTGTCTCTTTTTTTCCATGCATTTTCTCCTGGGAGATCTGCAATCAACTGCCGGGCTGGGCGACAGGCTGGATAATCTAGATCCAGTGGTCTCCCCAGTCCAGCCAGCAAGCGTGGTCAGACCGCAGCTACGCGCTAGGTCAGACACGACATAGCCTCAATGGACAGAGGCTGACCCGTGAGTGAAATGTCTCACAGGGTCACATACAAACGGGCTCTGGTCCGAGTCGTAGTGGTCCCTTGGCCGACAGCCCCCCACTTCGGTGGCGAGGAGTTCTGTTCCCACCCAAAAGTCCCCTGGTTAAACTGGGCTTCCCCCTCCCCCCACAGATTGGTGGGAGTCTCAGGGCAGGCAGCAGAGACCCCTGGGGATCTCCGCTGCCATTTCCCTTCTGGGTGGTGTGTGTCCTGCCCTGGTGGTATGGGGGGTTCCCGTGCAGAGGGTGCAGCGGAGACCCCTAGGTGCATGCCCTGCTGTGTGTGCAGTGTGAGGTAGTGTGCGGTTTGGGGGACCCAGTGCAGAGGGCACAGCGGTGTCCCCTTAAATGTTCACCCTGCCTGGTGGTACAGTACCTTTTTGGAAGGGGGTCCCCTTGCAGAGGGTTCAGCAATGTGGAAGGCACAGAGAGGATCCTGGCAGTATGCTTTTGCATGTCAAACGGCCGGTGGCCATTTTTGGGTGGTCTGATGACATCACGGCGGCCATTTTCTCTTGGTCTGGCTGGTCTCCGACTGGAGGCCATGTTTGTGTAGCCGATGAGGTCACGGCGGCCATTTTCCGCTGGTCTCCAGGTGGCGGCAATGTTTTGCAGCTGATGATGTCATGGCAGCCATTTTTCATTAGTCTTGTGAGACACTAGTGACGGCCAGAACCTCGTGGAGATGCCAGAGCTCCTCCTCTTCATCCCCTATGCTTCTCTTCCTGTCCTGGGATATATGAAATGGACGCCGACATTGGTGTTGCTGGGTCCGAATTGCGGCGCTCCTCCGTTTTTGGTAGGGTGAGTCTTTGGGGGTCTTTGTGTATCTCCCTCTCTGCTGATAGGTACCCTGGCCATTGGGGTGTCCTTTAGTGGTGCCAAAGTTCCTTTGTACTACAGGGTCTTCTTCCTTATGGAGCCTCAGGGTCATATCTCACCCACTGATCCCCTCTTGGAGGTGGCAGGTCCCTCGGAACCCCAGCTTCCCATGGTTGCGCTGATGGCGGTCCTTGAGTCATTAGTATCCCAGGTGGAAGCAGCATGTGGGCAAAGACCCGGGAGGAAGCGTCCCCCGCCTTTCCCTGCTCAGTCTGTCTCATCTGATTCTGAGCCTGATGCCGCCGGGGACGTGGCCCATCCAGGGGATTCAATATCTCGCCCCCTGACCCGTCCATAGTGAGGATGAGTCCTCTGTGGTCTCAGCAGCAAGTGAAAAAGCACTGGTGGACGCACTTGTTACTGCGGTGCGGGAGACTCTAAAGATGGGGGGATGCGGCTGACAGGGCCACAGACGTAGCTGTGTCCTTTGGTACACATAAGTCACCCTGCACACCAAGGGTATTTCCTTACCTGCCTTATTTTGTTAGGTTTACCTATAATGAATGGGAACAACCAAAATCAACTTTTATGGTCCCCAAACATTTCTCAATACGCTACCCCTTTGAAGAATCACTTTTAAAAAAGTGGACTACCCCACCAGTGGCGGACCCTCCTGTTTCCAGGTTGAATAAAGCAACCAGGATCCCAGTAGAGGAATCCCTGGATGACATCATTAAGGGTGACACAGGGGGAAAGAGTACCTTCCTGTCTCAATCTAGGAAAGGCAAGGAGCCTTGTCGCAGACGAGGGCATTCCTTCTCAGCCCATAAGAAATTCTTCCAGGCTCCTGGGACAGCAGATAAAGGAAACGGATCTCTTAAGTCTTCCCTGGGAAGTTCCAAGCAATCTTGGTCTGGTAAGCCTAGAGCAGGCTTCTCCGGATCCACTGACAAGACTTCTTCAGCATGAAGGTCTGCCCTCACCCATTGCTGGGGTGGGGGGACATCATCACTGGTTTCCAGATTCATGGACCTCCTTTGTGATCGTTCAGGGGGTCCATGAATTAAATCTTTTGGGGGTACCAAAGAAGAGGGGACAGAATTTGTCCACTTCAGGGGGCCCTGTGTCTCCTTGTGTGAGTATAATTCCTGTAAAAGTTCGGGTGACATCCGGACTACCCAAGGTCCCCTCTAGCCCTGTCAAGGAAATTGGGCTACCTTGGTCTGACTCTGGAGTGAATGCTGACCAGGTTAGTAGTTTTTCTTCTCAAACGTCAGCCCCTTCAGCAGGTTCAGTTCAACGGGAAGTAACTGAGGCTTGTGGCAATCTTGCGAGTTCCTCTGGTAGACGCTGCAGTCGTCCTAGCGTCACTGCGGGGCCAACGCCTTCCTCTTCTGCGATGCCTGCGAAGGACCGTGGGCAAAAGTCTTCCGGTGGCTGTAAACATCCCTTGGAAGCTACCTCTAAAAGAGGACCAGTTGTACTGAGGGCTGAGCTTCCATCCTGCTTTACAGTAACTGGTTTTAATGGTCTAGCCATTAAAAGCCAGGTACTGAGAGATAGAGGTCTGTCGGAATCAGTGATCCCTACTATGGTGAAGGCGAGGAAGTCGACTTCTAGTAAGATATACCATTGTACATGGAAAGCGTACACTTCTTGGTGTGAATCGATTGGCGATCATCCTCAATCCTTTTCTGTGGCTCGGATCTTAGCTTTTCTTCAACAGGGCGTTGAGCAGAAGTTGGCTTTGAACACCATCAAGGGCCAGATGTCTGCCTTAGCAGTCTTCTTTCAGCAACCCCTAGCCACTCACTCTTTAGTTCATACCTTCATTCAAGGAGTCCGGCATGTGGTTCCACCTGTACTCTCTTTTGCCGCCATGGGATTTAAACTTGGTGCTATCGGTTCTCCAGAAACCTCCATTCGAGAATATTCAGGAGATTCCCTTACCTACGTTGTCCCAGAAGGTGGCATTCCTGGTGGCTATTACCTTGGCTCGCAGGGTTTCGGAGTTAGCGGCATTATCGTGTCGTATCCCCTATTTAGTATTCCGTAGGGATAAAGTGGTTCTTCGTCCCTGTCCGTCATTTTTGCCCCAGGTTATCTCTGACTTCCATTTGAATGAGGACATTGTGTTCCCGTCCTTGTATCCCAAGGCGGCTCATCGCAGGGAATTTGCTTTGCATACCTTGGATGTAGTTCATGCGATTCGGGTGTATCTGGAATCCACTGAGCCCTTCTGGAGGTCAGACTCACTTTTTTGGTTACACAAGGACCAAGGAACGGGCTGGGCGCTTCTTTGGCTACCATCTCCAGATGGATCAGACAGACTGTGACTCAGGCCTATTCTAGTAAGGGTCGTGTTCCTCTTCTCCCTGTCACAGCGCATTTTACTCGGGCGCATAGTACTTCTTGGGCCTTCCGTCACCAAGCTTCAATATCACAGGTTTGCAAGGCGGCCACTTGGTCATCAGTGAATACCTTCACTAAATTCTATAAAGTAGATATTTTGGCATCTGCGGATGCCTCTTTTGGCTGCAAGGTTTTTCAGGCTGCTGTTTAAGAGGGGGGTTCTCTCATAAGGGGTGTTTTTTATTTCAGATGGGGCTCCTGTGACCCGGTTAAGGCTCTTGTGTCATGGTTAGGGATCTTGTGGTTAGCCTTGGGTTATTTTGCCCACCCCTCATTTTTCTTTGGCACTGCTTTTGGACGTCCCAGTGGTCAAGATTAAGGAAGTGCTGTGTCGGTCGATGAACGAAAGAGAAAATGGGATTTTGAGTTCATCGACAGACACAGCGCCCACCCCTCTATGGAGTTTTTGATACTTCTATTACTGCTTGCTACTAAACTGAATTCCTAGAACAGGGAGGGGGTTATATATGAGGACAGCCTATGGGCGTATCCAGGTGTTTTTTGTTCTGCCTAGTTGTCCTACTCCTGCAGAGGCGATATAACCCAATGGTCAAGATTAAGGAGGCGCTGTGTTCGTCGATGAACTCAGAGGAATGGATTTTACGGTGAGTACAAAAATCCCATTTTTCAGGGTAGGTCTTATTTTTGGGGAAACACAGTAAGTGTGTATCCCAAGCTGATCACCCCCCAAAACCGTACACACACACAACGTTCCAGTAGTAGTAGATGGCATGCCTCCCTGCCATCCTACCATACGCATTGCAGTTCAACGGGACCATGTGGTTTCTGTATATTTTCATCCCATCGCTGTGCTGATCAAGAAGCTAGTCTCCCTCCCTAGAACCTTTTGCTTCCTGTGTGATTTCAACTTGGTTTCGATGTTTGATATGAGTTTTAATGCAGGAAGCAGAGAGAAAGAGAGATGTAGTTAAAAACGATCCTCTGTTTTGAGGTATGTGCTTATTTTGCAGTGGATTGAGTTAATCACAGTTGCTGTGCTTACTGTAAAATATTGTCCTCTCACTGAATGCTTTCCCCTGTTGCTAGACATGGCCCATTTAGATAAACAAATCATCCAAAACCTTAGAAAGAAACATGCCCATAGTAATGTATCGGATTAAAGGTTCTAAAATTAAAACATCCTCTCATCCTTCTAAATTTAGTATTCAGGAGCTGGCCTGGTAAAGGAATTCAGTTTTTAACCACTTGACCATAGGAAGGTATTACCCCCTTCATGACCAGGACATTTTTTGCTATTCAGCATTGTGCTACTTTTACTGGCAATTGCTCGGTCATGCAACACTGTACTCAAATAAGATTTATATAATTTTTGTCACACAAATATAGATTTCTTTTGGTGGTAGTTAAAGTGATTGTAAAGTCTAGTATTTGAAATTTTAAAAATAACAAACATGTTATACTTTTAACTTGGTTTTGGTTCCCCCCCCCCCCCCCCCCCCACTGAGTGCCCCCACAACAAGCAGCTTGCTCTGGGGGCACCCGAGCCACAGCTCCGTGTGTCCATTCAGAAACGGAGCCGCCACCCGCCCTGCCCCCTCTCTCTCCTCATTGGCTCACTGAGTTTGACAACAGCAGGAGCAAATAGCGCTTCACTGCTGTCTCAGCCAATCACGAGGGAGAGTCCCGTACAGCCGAGTCTTTCGTGCAATATCACTGGATCGAGATGGGTTCAGGTAAGTTTTAGGGGGGCTGAGGCACACAGAAGGTTTTTTTATCTTGATGCATAGAATGTATCAAGATAAAAGACCTTCTGCCTTTACAACCACTTTAATCATCAGTAGGTTTTTTATTTTTTGCTATATAAATAAAAAAGTAATGAAAAATTTGAAATAAAAAAGAAAACAAGTTTTTCTTAGTTTCTGTTATAAAAATTTGCAAACAAATAGTCTTTGTTCATAAATGTAGTCTGCTACATTTATTTGGTAAATATAACCCAAATCAGTGTATATTGTTTGATCTGTGTTACACATGGAGTCTACAAACTATGTTGTATATATACTGGTATTTGAAAATTGTCCAATCCTGATGTACTGACGGTCATTTCTTGAGGCCCTAAAATGCCAGGGCAGTACACATTTTGGAAAGTAGACAGACCAAGGTGTTTAGTAAGGCCCCATACACACTATTAGATTCTCTGCATATTTTTGTCTTCAGATTTACCAAAACCATATAATATAAGGTCAAACCTGTATTGTAAACCCTCATGTTTTTTCACCTTAAAGCGGAGTTCCACCCAAAAGTGGAACTTCCGCTCATCTGATTCCTCCTCCCCCTCCGGTGCCACAATTGGCAGGTTTCAGGGGGGAGGAGGGTGCAGATACCTGTATTAGACAGGTATCTGCACCCACTTCCGGGAATAGACTCCTGCAGGAGTCACGCCTCCTCCCGCACCCCCCCACTGTCTCCTGGGAAACACACAGGTCCCAGGAGATAGCGGGGACCACTTAGGATGCGCAGCGTGGCTTGCGCATGCGCAGTAGGGAACCGGGAAGTGAAGCCCCAACGCTTCACTTCCTTATTCCCTCACAGAGAATGGCGGCGGCAGCAGCCGAGAGCCGAGCTATTGCTCGGCTTCGGCTGCCGACATCGCTGGACTCCAGGACAGATAAGTGTCCGTTTATTAAAAGCCAGCAGCTGCAGTATTTGTAGCTGCTGGCTTTTAATCATTTTTTTTCAGGTGGACTCCCTCTTTAATGCATCCTATGCATTAAGGTGAAAAAACACCTGGCAGTCACTGGCCCCCCCGTTTTACTTACCTTAGCCCCTTCATATCCTCGGCAGGGACGCGCTGTCCCTCTCTCCACGGGGTCCCGGCTCTTGATTGGCTAGATTGATAGCAGTGCAGCCATTGGCTCCTGCTGCTGTCAATCAAATCCAATGACGAGGGGGGCGGGGCTGAGTCCGGCATTCGTGTCTGTGGACAGAAATGCTGGAGTCGGGAGCGTGCCCACAAGGTAACCCCCTTGGGAGATCACTTCTCCTAGGGGATTATCTGATAAGAGGAGGAGCTGCCGGGGGACCCCAGAAGAGGATGTTCAGGGCGACGCTGTGCAAAATGAGCTGCACAGTGGAGGTAAGTATGATATGTTTGTTATTTAAAAAAAATTAAAAAAACGATTCTTTATAATACCTTTAAGAGTTTCAATTTGTATGCAATCAGGCAGGCCCTTGCACTGCATGGTTTTGGTAAATCTGAAAACAAAAGTCTGCAGAAAATCTAATAGTGTGTATGGGGTCTAATAGGCATGGCGAGTTTTTTGAAGTTGTATTTTTTTTTGTCACAGTTTTTGGAAAATGAAGAAATAAAAAAAAATAGTTGTCACTTTTTTTTTTTTTTTTTTTTACACATACTGTCACCAGTGCAGTACAGCGCCATCATATGACTTTGTGTGACAGTGATCAGGGATTTTTGCTTTTATGCTGTTGTTATTGCTTTTAACAGTAATGTTCACTGTTGTAAGCAATAGTTTAGCTGTCATGAATAGCTTTCATACATGACAGCTTGCTTCCTATTGAGAACTGTGATTAGCTACAGCTAATCACAAGGTACAGGGTGCCAGGTACCATGTGATGGCTGTGGGCCAATCATAGCATCTCAACAGTAAGCAAGCAGTCGTGAATGGAAGCCGTTTATGACCGTTTTGTTTACATTGTGATCGCTAGGATTGGTCATAGTGATCACATGATACCCCTACCGAACTCCGTGATCATGGTCACAGTGGTAACGGGATTGCGTTTCTGCACCCCCCGGGGGGCACGCTAGGGCCCCTGTGCTCAGCAACATACCTGTATGCCGCTGATCCTGTAGGTGCTGTACACTCCCAGTAAAAGTACTGTGGGCAGGCGGCAAGTGGTTAAAGTTGTATGCGTGGCCTTATTATTTTTTACTTTTATCATGTGTTTGTAGCCTTATAGCTGCATTTATAGAGTTTTTACAGTTAGGAATGTATCCTTTGGCATCATTAGATATTACTTTCAGCATGTGACAACAAAAAATAGATTTATATTGGCTCCTAGCATGCTGTATCTGCTTAGCTTTTTATGTGGGTACCCAGTGATCCGTCTCTTTACAGAAGTGCTGTTGTTTGTGCACAGGGTGGCCTGGATTTCTCCAAGTTTAGACGTAGCAGTCGGTTTAAACTGGTCAACAAGTTCAAGAAGGAGAAGAATACCAAGAACAAAGAGACCCGGAGCAGCACCGGGCCGCCTGGTAAATGACGCCATTTAGCTATGCAGGTAGAGGAGGGTTTACAAGCAGGCATAGGCAGACAGATTGTGCCATATGCCTTAAATCAAGAGTCTGCACTTTGTGTGTCTACAGCATTCATGCTGTCTGTATTGAAGAAATACATGTGTACTTATTCAAGAGTTTTAAACTAGCATTGTACATAAAAGGCTGGTACATGACATTGCATACACATTGTACACGTGCACAGTCAAATTGAATTTAATATCATAAGGTGGACACAAAAAAGAAAAGCATAAATGATTACTAGCTAAGTAACTAAGGTAAAATGTAGCGTTGCATGCAAACAACAAGTTTTCAGTTGTCATTGGTACACATTTAACAGTAAACAATTAGGGGAGGTATGGGTTATCCTTAAATTGCCTTTAAACAGAAGATTGGTGCTCAATGAGATCATTTAGATCATTTAGAATTGAATCAGGAGCAAATTATATGTTTCTGGGCATTTCCCAAGCCGTCAGGCATCCCCTGATTGACCCTTTGATTCAGGGAGAATTGATTGGCTGGGTGGAAGATCGCTAATATTGTCGCATGTTAGAAGTCTGCTTCAGGAGTGTCTTTCTTTATGGGAATAAACATGTATACCCAGGCAATTCATAAAGTATCTAGATTTATTGAAATGTAATATGAGCTAAAAGACCAGTTAAAGAGGAGGTCCACTCTGTTAAGAAAAAGAAAATAAAAGTCAGCAGCTCCAAATCCTGCAGCTGCTGAATTTTAATTAAAAAATACACTTACCTGTCCAAGCATCCAGCACCATCCTAACCCAGTTAGTTGAAGTTCAATAGCCAGTGCGGCTCTTCTGCTTGACTCCGAGCATGCGTGGAACTTTGTGCGTCAGAATTGTGTACACACAATCGGAATTTACGACAACGAATTTTGTTGTCGGAAAATTTGAGATCCAGATCTCAAATTTTGTTTGTCGGAAATTCCAACGGAAATTCCGTTGGAAAATCCGACCATGTGTATGCGGCATTAGGGAGACATCTTTTCCAATATGGGCAGCTCTAGACCTCTTCTTCATAGATCCTTAGCAGTGTTGCTTTGTCTTGTAAATTTGGGATTTGAATCTCATCAAAGGAGAGGGGCTATAAATAGAATTGTAGAATTTCCTGCTGTCTGTGGAGAACATAGTGCAAGAAAAACATAACTGATCAAGAATTTTTACAAGTCTCGTAAGGACTGACAGGTAAGACTCCTATATTAGGGGCTCATAGGCAGTCAAGTACACATTCTAAGTCAAAATTTGACAGTCTTTTTAGTTGTGTTTACTAGTTTCCTGTCCTTGTTGTAGGAATCCAGACCTGCTGCCTATGTTGTTCCATCTGAATATAACTCCGTATTGTTATTTATCTGTTTGTCCTCCCTATAGAGTAGAACAGTTTACACATGACCTGGGGCCTTTAATTTTTGTTACCTGTAACTGAAAACTATGCAGATATTCATAGGGTGTTACTGTTCTGATACTTACAGAGAAAACCAACTTTATGCCTATAGTAATAAATTGGTATATGCTGTCTGTCCTTCCTCTTACCTAATTGGTGTCTCTGCTTTGGACTGCGGGTGATCTTTACCTTGGGAAGTGGTGCCTCTGTGCTTTGGGGTGTGGTTTCTTATGAGGGTCTCTCTCTGACAGCTCATCTTTGGGGGACGGAAGAGGTTTCTCTTTGGTTGGAGCGTCTTAGTCTGTCTGAGTACAAGGAGGTCTTTACTCGCCATGACATCCGAGGCTGTGAGCTTCTCCACCTAGAGCGCCGAGACCTCAAGGTACCTCTCACAGATGTCTCTGCTCCTACTTATCTTATACACTCTGTATTTTTGCTCACCGATCACCCTTTGTTTTGTATCCAATAATTTATTGTTATGTCTTGCTAGTGCACTTTCTCTTCTCTGACCAATCATTGCATGCCAAATCTGTCTAGAGTCCTCTATTACATGGCCAATATTACCAACATTTTCACATCTAGATAGATTTCTTTACTCTATAGCCAGTCGTAATGTGACCTACTGTTATACTCCAGGCAAATATAAAAATATCATTGTTTAACCCAGTTACGGATTAAGTAAAAAAAATGAATCCATTACTAGTTACACATGTTCTATTAACTAAACATTGATTGTTCAAATTTAGATTTAGCAACAGCAACTTGGTGAAAGGAAATACCCTGAACTACTAATATCACAACTCCTCCACCCATACCAATTATCTGCATATACTGGATCAAGTCATAGCATACCCTGTACTTCCAACGCCTCCTTTCCCAAATCTCTGTATATACTGTATTCCGCCACTTCCAACACTTCTTTCCCCAAATATTTGTACTGCATGCTGCCATAATATATTCTGTGCTTCCA
The DNA here is from genome assembly GCF_042186555.1 of Aquarana catesbeiana. Classification (NCBI taxonomy): domain Eukaryota; kingdom Metazoa; phylum Chordata; class Amphibia; order Anura; family Ranidae; genus Aquarana; species Aquarana catesbeiana. The sequence goes on along the minus strand of NC_133327.1, from coordinate 137,776,106 downwards.
ACATCTCTTTCTCCAAATCTCTGCATATACTGCATCCTCCTTTGATACACCCCATACTACCAAACATGTGTTGCATGTGTTCAGCTTGGATTTCTCCTCAATTATTGGATTTGTTTCATACCAAACAATGCTTACCTTGCTTAATCAGAAACTGTAATGGCTTTTTGTCAGCTTTAGCTTGTTTGCTTATGCCGTGTGTTTGTGCAATGTTTACAGTTTTTTAAAACGGATTTAATGTTTTTATTATTTTTATTAAAAACATTTTTTTTTTACCAATAAACAATAAATAGAAGGTGCACCCAGGACATAACTTCTGCAGAGCATTCTGGATTTATTAAAGAGAGAGCCCAGCAATAGCTGCTTTCTGTATGACTGTCACTGCCTTATTAAATCTCTATGAACAGAGCAGGCAGGGTTTGGGGAGCAGTAGTGAGTCACTTATTTGACTCAGTCAGCTGTATACAAACTGCATTTTTTTTTCAGAAATGCAGCTAAGGCTAGCATAGTAGGCATGGGAAAGGAGCATGAACTGCACCTATTAATTACAAATAGTAAATATGAAACATTCATAGGCAATATATTGTATTTGACTAATTAAAATGGGAAATCCTTTTACACATTGTGTTTTTATATACAAAATATACACATAACCTTTAAATCTATATATTAGGTAAAGGTACCCTAAATACACATATTAGGTATGAAGGTAGTGTACATGAGAAGTGGTTCTTTTCATGTTGTCTCTCTTCAGAAAATTTGCAAACATTAAAGAGTAACGCCACTTTTGTTGTGAAAAAAACTTCCCTCCCGGGTGATCTGTGTACATTGCAAGGATTTTAACAAACATTGCTGCAGATTCCTACCTTTTTGTTATCCTGAGGATATAGCTGTTTGTTTGTCTGTGTCCATGTTCAGAGTGAATCTAAGGGGAGTGTCTATAATTATCAATCAGCTGCTGCACCTGCGGGCTCTAATGAGAAAAGCTGCTGGGTCTGCATTCTTTTTTAGATGTGATTTCCCTTTTGAGAGTATCTCACCAAAAATTACATTTTCGATGCAGACGATGCCAAAAATCTCATTTGTATCTTAGTGTAGACTTCTGGGAAAATCAGTGAGCCAATCACATAAGCAGGAAATGACATATCTGGGGGACGTACTTTACACCATCTGTGTACAGAACACCTCCAGGTAGCCATATTGCATTGCATTTTACAGAAAACTACAGAACTGCAGATTGGAAAGGTAATTTTTAATATTCAATTACAAAATGATTTGTGTTGCAGTTGTATATGCTATATTATTTTTTTTTTTTATTTGCTATTTTTCCCCATCAAAGTGGAGTTACCCTTTAATCTAAACACATAATTGTCTCCCCTATTCAGCCTAGGGTCATAAAGCCAACTTATATTACATTTTGTTTTAAAGATGTTTAAGGCAGGTCAAAATGCATCTGAATTGCTGTGACAGCTTGAGTCTTCTACCAGTCCATTTCAGCAGTGCACAATTTTTAATTCCTCGTAGTCTAGAGGGCCCCTTTCCTCCTAACATGGGTATCTGCTAGAGAGGGAAGACATATCCTGATAAAGCAAAGTGAATTAATATTTTTTGCCTCTTTTCTCTAGATTAACTCCCTCTCCACTCCACATGCATACTTACCCTGATCTGACAGCTGTGATTCTGCTGTTTTTTTGTTTTTGTTTTTTTTACATCTGAGGTGCAAGTCTTTTCGTCTTTTCTGCGCTGTCCTGACCTGTTCTTTAACAGCCCATAGATTTTTTTGGGGCTGTATTCCAAGGCTGGAGACTTTTCAAGCTAGTCCCATAGAAGTCTGTGGGCTGTAATGTGCAGGTGTGGCTAGGACAGTGAAGACTTGTGGCTCTGGATGTAAAAGAAAACAGCACAACTGCATCTGTAGAGTAGGAGGATGGGGTTAGGTTAGGCGAAAAGGGAAAATCTGCTTTGTTTTAAAGTGCACTAGGGAAGTGTATTTGGAATAAACAATGTTTGAAGTCCAGACAACCCTCACTCTCTCCATAGATACAATGGGGTTTTAAATGTAGATACCCAGGGACTGGCAGTGTGGTTTTTCCAAGATTATCAGGTGAAAATATTAATAAAAAAAACCCTCAAAGCGAAGTAGCCACCATACCTAAGGTTTTGGGTTTAGATGCTCTTTCATTTAAAAACATTTTAAAACATATCAAGCCACATTCTTGATTAGAACATGAAATATTTTGAATATTTGAAAAGTGTTAATGTTTAAGTATAGGTGATTACCTACAACAGTTAAAACAACTGGCTTGCCTATGTGTTGATTTTCATAACATGACTGTCTGCAGTATGGCCTCTTATCAAAGATTCTGATTACAAAGTATAGGCAATGGCTTTTTTTTTTTGTTTGATCTGCAGGAGTTGGGTGTGACAAAAGTGGGCCACATGAAGAGAATCCTCCACGGCATCCGGGAGCTGAGCCCCCCTCCTGTCAGTGCGGATTAGGATCTGTCTTCACATCATGTGTGGCCCAGTCTGGGTGACCAGTGGTGCTTCATTACAGCACATGCCATTTCTAGGTTTTACTGCAGCATAGTGCTTTATAAGATCAGCTAATCTCAGCAATGCATCATGGCAAGCAGTAATATAGAGGCCTTTGTTATAGCTGGCATCCTATCAAATGTGCCCTTAGACAGCAGGCAATCACAGTTATGCCCTGGGGATACTGTAGCTAACCACCGAAAGGTTGTATCCAGGGTATAAATGGTTCAAGGGCTTTAGTGAGCGTTTGCCTACATAAGACATGTGCTGAATGCTATAGAAGGCAGTTTTATTTTTATAAATACCACAAAAGCCAACGGTGACTGAAGTAATGTTTTTCTCATGTATATGCTACCTCGTGTGGCTTGGGACAGACACTGTGCTGCTGGTGGGACTTTAGCAGAGTTAAAAAACCATCAACTTTTCTCCAAGCAAATGCTCACACTCTGTCCTTTGCCTATACACTTTAAGATGTAGGTAAGTGATTTTGGCCTGTAACTGTATCCTCACCATTTTATTGAACTTGTAAGATGACTGTGGAGTTTTTGTAGCTTGTGTTAATATGAATGCTGTTTTCTCAGGCTCTGTGTGTAAATTGTATGGTGTGCAAATGGCATTCCGGATGTGGTGTACAAATAATGTTATCAGTGGTTGCTTTGGACTTTTGTAAATTCCAGCTGTGAGGTGAGAATATTGCAACAGCTGGTCTATGATCAAAAGATTGTTTACATTTCTATAGGTACATTTATATAGCAGGAAACAACCTCTGCTCTGCTGTTTGCTGTCCGTAGATGGCAGTGTCGGCTTTGTCCAGAAAAAATATAATGAAGGACTGTTTCCTGAAACTGTGTTTGGATTGTGGTTGGAGGAGTCTGCATCCTTTGCTCTTTTTCTTCAGCCACGGTTAACTTGTTAATCCCGGGCAGGTCCCTTCCTTTTGCTTACCTTTATCCATGAGGGACAGATGAAACAACTCTGAAATCCTCAGGTAAAAGGCTGACAATCCCTCCCCTGGTGTATTTATTGTCCCGTGCCTTACTGCAGTCCCCGTGCCTTTTTCAAAGTGATGTTAATGCCTGTAAATAGCAGTGTTGTAAAATATGGCTTCTATTCTAACAGTAAAATATGTCTTAATAATGATGGCTGCCTGGTGTATTGATTCCTTTTTATATTAAGCTAATAAAAAAACAAAAAAAGGGTGTATTTATAAGAAAAAAACTGCAAAGGTATTTGTGCTGTGTACATCAGTTTCGTGCAAAAAGGGGGCAAAAAGGAATGTTATTAGGCCATTTTTTCTCCAGGTGGAATTCTTCAAACAGAATAGAGGAATCGGGAAAATAGTATTATGGCCATTTGATGGAATTGAAAATCATACTAAATAAGTATCTTAATCTTTTAACACTCTGTCGGGTCTCCCTACCTTTGGAGTAAATGGCAGAGGGATATACCGGACATTGACAATGAGGACTGGTCTGACATCAAGAACCTGCCATTTAAGTAGTTGGCCTCTGCCAGGGACAAGCTGGTTCAATTAAAAATCCTCCATAGGGCATACTTTACCCCGTACAGGCTTTGAAAGTTGAACCCAGCCATAATCCCCTACGTGCTGTCACCTGTCAGATGGAGACTTCTTCCATGTCTTCTGGATCAGTTCTGGGTGGAGGAGGTGGATGTTATCAGCAAAGTGGTCTTATCCCACCTCGCTCTGGACCCAAAGCCGTGTCTGCTGGGACTAGTGGAACCCATGGTCCCAGCTGTTGCTGAGAGAATGCTCTTGGGCCTCTTTCTTTACTATGGCAGAAACTCAATTATGATGCATTGGAAGAAAGTGACCCCTCCATCCATCACTTTTCTCCTAGATCAAGATACATATAAAAACAGCTATAGAAAGAAAAATTCGGGGGGGGAGGGGGGGGGGTGTTGGTTCCGCTGGCTGAAAGATCCCTCCACGTTAGAGGATATGAGCCCCTGACACGCCCCTAAGAGCCCGCTATAGTTCCCCTTTGTTCTACCACTCCTACTTTTCATCATGAGGAAACAAATAAGAGTATGTCTTGACATGATGTGGACTACTATGTGATCCAATTGTTTTTTGTTATGGTCACTCACTCCCCTGCGTGGTAGCCCACTTGAAGTATGTATGTTATTTATGCATAAAAATCAATAAAACAGATTTATAAAAAAAGAGCATCTTAATCCTACAGTACTGGACACAGGCAGAATACTCTTCCACCATGGGTTATGGGCGTGCACTTTCAGGTGATTGGACACTGGCAAAGCTTTAGAGGACATGCCCTTGGGAATCTCTCCTATAACCCTACCCCACTCTGTGAGTCCTTTATTTTGTGGTAGTGTCTGAAGATGAGGACTTTTTCTCCTTCACAGAGAAAAATCACACTTTGCTTAACTAGTTTATTACATTTTCTTTTGATTCTTTGCTTAATCACTGTCTTCTATGCCAGCATAGAACTAGTGTATCTGGGTAGGTGCAACCTTTGGTAAAACCTTGAGAGCCATATCTTGAGCTCATACTGTGGGGACAGACTGTAATGTTGTTGTGGGCACTGGATGGAGGCTCACCTTGGCACTTAGTGCAATGCAATGAGTGCTATACAGGTCCAAGGCTGTGGTCCAGTCCCGAAAGACCCTTTTCGAAGGTATGTCCACGTTAATGGGCGATGCTTGGATTTTATTTAAAGACCAGCTTGTGGGACAGGTAAGACAGGGCCACCCTGCATCTTGGACCATTACTGTTAAAACATGTGGTTGATTAAGTGAAGGAGTGAGCACATTGAGCAAAGGGTCACAGATACATTTTAGTGGATATATATCACTGTGCCAAGAAAGCCGAAGGAGGAAGTACAAAGGACTGGAACTGTTTCATATGATTGGTTGAATTTTTGTTTTTTTGTTTGTCATATGTATACTCAAGATGGTTTAAACATTTACTGAAATACAGCACTGCACCATTTATATGTTTTCCGACACACGAAAGAGTGTTGGCTGCTGTATATGGAGATTGTTAATTGGTGTTTATAGCTGCACAAGAGTTTATTGCTTTTACATGAGTTTAATAGAGCCACCTCCATCTAGAAACTCTACCACCTCTTTCAAATCAACCAAAAACTGCCTAGTTAGATCTGCAGAATGCCCTGAACCACATTTTGTCCCAGGGAGCCAGTACTGCCACAAGACAGGTTCAAAGGATTCTACTCAAACCTGTTCATGGTACTAAAGCTGAATGAGAGCATTCATCCTATTCTGGATTTAAAATCCCTAAACAAATTCCTTCACATTCCAAAATTTCTCATGGAATCTGCAAGGCAATTACTAATTACCCCTCTGAGACCAGGGGAATACTGAGCCTATCAGGTTTTTCCTGATCAGTGCCGCCAGCTATAGCCTGCAGAACTGATCATTGTATCTTGACAGTGGAGAGGGCTCCCCGCCATCAGAACACAATAGCACAGCATGGGTATATTGATTTTTTTTTTTTGTTCATTTAACCTGCTAGTTGAAAAAAAAAATGATGAATGTATGGGCTGCTTAATAGCGGGGAAGTCCTTCCTTACCTATCACTGAAATGTTAGCACAACTGACGCAAGTCTCTCACACTGGGTAGGAGTGTTGCAATCCTTAACAGTCTAAGGATCATAGTAATTGAGGGAAGCCAAGCTACCCATCAACAACTTGGAGCTCAGGCTAATCAGGTTGGCCCTGCTACTGGACCCTCATCCTGAAAGACATCAAATCAGGGTGCATTTGAACAATGCCATGAAGGTGACTAGTGCTGCATGATTCTGGCTAAAATGAGAAATTTTTGCATAGAATAAAGATTACGATTCTCATGGCATAACATCATTTCTCACATTATACAACAAATTGGGCTAACTTTACTATTTTTTTTTTTTTGTTTTTTTTTTTTTTTAATTCATGGAAGAGTATTTTTTCCCAAAAAAAAAAAAAAAAAATATATATATATATATATATATATATATATATAATATAATGTTTGGGGGTTCTAAGTAATTTTCTAGCAAAAAATACTGAATTTAGCTTTAAACAACTAGTGTCAGAAAAAGGTTTGGTCTTTAAGTGGTTAAACTGACCTCATTTACACACAGAATTTAATTCCTTTGATCTAAAAGGTACTAGAGGATACAGTGCATCTTTTCTCTATCTCCCAGTGCTTAGGAATGTTGATAAACATTGCTGGCTTTTTTTTTTTTTCTTCGACAGCTCTGAGCGGCTCTGAACTTGTCACATAGAATCGAGGAAATGTCGAGTTAAGATTATGAGGGGGTTTGAATCGAGATTGCGATCTTTTAACGATTAATCATGCAGCTCTAAAGGTGACCTACATCAATCATCAAGGGGGCAACATGAGTCTGGCTGCTTTGCAGGAAGTTAACCAGATCATCTTCTAGACAGATACTCCCTTCCATCGATCTCTGGGGTCCACATCCCAATTGTGGACAACTGGAAAACTGATTATCTTAGCTGCCATCGACTGAATCAAGAGGAATGGGCTTTTCTTCCAGATGTCATTAATCTGATGTGCCATAAATGGGGGATTTTAGATGTGGACATCCTTAATTCCAGATTCAACAACAAACTACCCTTGCTTATTGCCAGAACCAAGGATGCCTCATATGCCTTGATAATCCCCTGGTTTCAGTTCACACTAACTTTTTGCCTTCCCTCAAGTGCTAATCCTACCTAATCTGCTCAAGAAAATAGACCAAGAAAGGAAAATGGTGATTCTTATTGCACCAAACTGGCCCAGAAGAACCTGCTGCACAGGCAATCCTCAGACGCCTGGCAGGCAACCCCTGGGTTTCAAACAGACCAGATCTGCTACCTCTAGGTCCACTATTCCATCCTGCTTCTCAGTCTCTGGCTTCTCCACCGGTGCTCCAGTGCGGCACCATAAGAAGCCGACTACTATGAGGCACACCTGTGTGCTTGATCCCGAGCCAGGCTGTGTATATCTGTTGACAGCTCTCTGCTCACAGGATTTGATTGACAACCGCAAGAGACAAAGGCCTCTTTCACACGGGGCAGATCAGTCATGATCCGCCCCGTGAACATCCGCTTGCTCAGCGGGGATAGCTCCGCCGATCCCCGCTGAGCAGGAAGATGACAGGTGCATCGCTGCACACTGTGCAGCGACGGACCTGTCAGAGCGCCGCTCTCCCCTATGGGGGGATCGGATGATGACGGTCCGTAGTGTCCGTCGTCATCCGATCCGATCCGAAAACGGAGGAAAAAGTAGGTTTTTCCTCCGTTACACTTTTCGGATCGGAGCGGGTCGGATGTCAGCGGACATGTCACCGCTGACATCCGACGCTCCATAGGGATGACTGTATGTCCGTTTTTCATCCGAAAACGGATGGATGAAAAACGGACATACGGATCATCCGTGTGAAAGAGGCCAAAGACTTCCACTGCTGCCTCTGTTAGCTGAGAGGGAGTCACTGCAGATTGGCACATTTTTTAATCGAGATAGGATTCAGGTGATTAGAGGCTGGGTGAGGGGGAGGGATACAGATACTGTGGGACATTTTTTACCTTAATAAAGAGAATGCATTAAGGTAAAAACAAAGTTGACCCTTTAGAACTACTTTACGTTTTCTTAAAGGTCATATCTTGGCTTTAACCATTCTTTTTTTAAATGCCCTTAGCTTCACTCTTCCTAGAAAGAACCTTTTTTCAAGGTGTAGCTCATATTGTGCCCCCCATGTAGCACAATGCGCTTCCTTGGGATCTCAACTTGGTTCTCTTTCCTATAAAGCGGCTTTCCTCATATTACACAATGGCAAAGTTGTCTTATGCATAAGGCCATCCTTTCTCCTGAATGTGATCTCAGAGTTCCACCTTAATGAGGACATTGTCCTCCCATCCTTATGTCCTACTCCTAAGCATCCTGAAGGAAATCTTTCTAAATTGCCTGGATGTAGTCAGAGCCACTAGGATATACCTCGAGGCTACTGCTCGGGACCTTGCAAGAGACACCCTGCTTCAACGTCCATCATTGCACGATGAATGCAAAATCTATTTGCAAGCGATTATGTTATCAAAGAGAAATTTCAGCCTACGCTTTTATGTGTGTCCATTTTCACCAGAGCAGTGGGCTTTCCTGAGCATTTCAGCACGGGAGCCTCTGTAGCCCAGTTGTGTAAGCCGCCACCTGGTCTTCTGTTCATACTTAGTTTTACCAGGTGGATGTCCACTCTTCTGCTGATTCCGCTTTTGGCTGTAAGGTTCTTACAATGGCTCTCTGAGGTTGGGTCTTTTGACCCTTGTTGTTGGGCCTGTTGGCACTGTTCAGTTTGCCTCATGTTGCGCATCCTTTCTATTCATTGCTTGGGGACATGCCATTGTGTAATACGCTGCCTGTCCTGTACTGTACGATTAAAATAAGAGGAATTTTGACTTGCCTGTCAATCCTATATCTTGGATTACATTACAAAACACAGACCACCCTCCCTTCCATTCCTTTGTTTCCTCTCCATTGCTTAGGGTTGTGGAGGAGGTGCTGAGGGGGCGTGTCCTGTAAAGCTTTGCCAGTCCAGTCACATGAAGGTACACACCTATAACCCATTATGTATGAATGCCTGTGTCCTGTACTGTAGTCTAAGATATTAAATATACAGATAAGTCAATAGTCAATGTGTAAAACAACATGTTCAGGCAGCAGGAACCCAAACAGTGAAGGTCATCATAGGAACTTTGTGAGGCTGGATCCTTACAATGGAGCTGCTCAGGTAAGTGTAGCTTTACTTGTAGCCTGCCTCATCATCACCTGACAAACCAGAATTTATAGCACTTTTATAATATGTGCAGTTGTTTAAAAATGTGTATTAAAAAAATCAATCACTAAAATGTGTACTGTCATGTTAATGTATTTTACAAAGTTATTTTCAATACTTTTTATATGTGCAGCTGTCTTTAAAAAATACCTGATAATTCTGCCATGAAGGTCCTTGTTCAGTCACTGCTGGATATAGGATAACAATGCTCTGTCTCCCAGTGGTGATAATGCATTGTAACCCTCTCACAGGGGTTCCCTAGGAGACGAGACGTAATCAGTTCAACACACATTACGCAGGCATCATCTCCTGTGACCACGAAAAAACCCGCCTTGAGAACTGCCATGCAGCCATCAATGGGATTATATGCTTGTAGATACGAAGTGGCTGTGAAGAAGTTTCGGGAGATCGGTAGCACTGAAATGCAACAAAGGAAAAGAAAAGTATTTAAAAAAAAAGACACTTAATACACAGTGCTTTAGAAAATTAAAAGTCTGCCGCTCCATAGAGGTGAATGGAGAGTCCGATTGGGTCCGCCTAAAGAATGGACAGGTGGACCCTATCGGACTGATCATGTAAGAGGGGCCTACGGCTGCTTTCACACTAATGCGCTGCTTTTTACCCACACTACGGGTGCAGCGCAGTGCACCTATGGGTTAGCTGCACTTTGCCATAGACTTCTATTATATCCTGTAGGTGTGGTGCACTTTCTGAAAGCTCACCAAACCCCGCAGGTAATAACAGACTTGTATGGCAGATAACCGTAAACTGTGGTGCACCTGCGGTTCAGTTTGAAAGCAGCCTGGTAAGTAAACGGTGCAGAGGAGATATGCCCATATATACACTGTGTTTTTATAATATAAACTGACCTTTAACCGCTTGCCGCCCGCCTGCCGTCGATCGACAGGGGCAGAATGGCACTCCTGCGCAAAACGCTGTAGCTGTACAGCGGGCGCTTTAAGGAGTATGGGGTGTGCCCGCGGCGTGACGTAGGAGCTCGTGTACGTGGCTGCCGGCTACTCGCGATTGCTCCTGAGAAGGAGAGAACGGAGATCTGTCAATGTAAACAGACAGATCTCAGTTCTGTCAGGGGTGAGGAGAGCGATCTGTTGTTCCTAATGCTTAAGAACAACAATTGGTCTCCAGTAAATGGACATGACCTGACACCCACACTATATAAAACACATGGCGGCCTCCATCCCTGATTTAGTAGGTAGAAAGGAAGAGTTTGTGGGACTTTAAATGAGGTAACGCCATGTCACGAGAAAAAAACAACATAGAAATTAAGTTACAGTACATGATTTTATTTATTACAATATAAAATACATATCAGATATTTTGTATCAAATGGATAGGTAGTCACAAGACTTACACTAAATATGCTGCTCATAGCATGCAATACAGATAAAAAATAGACATGGCAAATATACAAGTAACTGTTGGCATCTAGTGGCACTCATCGCGTTTCCTGGTATTACAGCCATTCATCAGGAGTGTTATGAAGTAATATACTGGGAAGGAAATGAACAGGGGTTAATGATAATGCCCTTAGAATAAGGGAGGACAGAGGGATTCTATCCCAACAAGGTAGAGATAGATTGGGATACTTACTGAACAGCCTCAGGGTCAGGTCCGGTATCTGCCAAGGAAGACTGGGGTAACAGGCATGATGTCTTCCCCGGGGTTGAGACGGGAGAACCCTCCAAGGACGGAGAACAGCGCCCGGAGCCCAACACAGTGGTCACAGCATGATCCAATAGACTATGTGTGCACGAAAAGTGCATAGTGTTCCTAGAAAAAATGTAGGTGCACCTATCTCAGTCCCGTGGAAAGAAAAGAAACTTTATATCTTCCTAACTTTCCTTCTTCAAAAGACTTTTAAAAGCAATATAAAAAAAATTTTTATTTATGGATATTTTTGTATTGTCTATAGAAACATCTTGTCTACACATTCACATCTTCAATAAACACTCCACCACAAAACACACACCCAATTAACTCTATGTTAAGAGGTCATACAATCTAACGATCAGCTGTTTAGAGTTATACAATCAGTATGGGGTCATGTGTGAGACGTATAATGTGTATATAAGTGTCTTTCATTGTTGTACAAACCAGCTATGAGTAAGCGCTCTATGGGAGCGTGAAACGCGACAGCGGTTATGCTGGATCACTTCAACAGAGCAATGTACGCATTTTATATCATGTCATTTTTTCAGTAAAGAAGATTTTACCTTTATTATTCCAATCCGGAGTGCGGCAGTCCAGATTTTTCATTGCACCTATACTATTGGAATAGCAATCGCCAGCACCTGGACCTCTCACAACCATTCACCCAGCGGAGGACGGGAAATTCAAACCCAGTTACCTGGAGCGGTGGTCACCAATCTGTTAGTTACTTGCCTCTATTACATATGTTTTTCAATCGATTTATTATACCATGTATATTTGCCATGTCTATTTTTTATCTGTATTGCATGCTATGAGCAGCATATTAAGTCTTGTGCCTACCTATCTTATACAAAATATCTAAAATGTATTTTATATTGTAATAAATAAATCATGTACTGTAACTTCATTTCTATGTTTTCTCGTGACATGGCTTTCCCTCATTTAAAGTCCCACAAACTCTTCCTTTCTACAAACAATCGGTCTCCTCCCCCAGGCAAGTCCCATCCCCCCACAGTTAGAATCACTCCATAGGTAACACAATTAACCCCTTGATCGCCCCCTAGTGTTAACCCCTTCTCTGCCAGTGACATTTACACAGTAATCAGTGCATTTTTCTAGCACTGATCGCTGTATAAATGTCAGTGGTCCCAAAATAGTGTCAAAAGTGTCCGATCTGTCCGCCGCAATGTCGCAGTCCTGATAAAAATCGTAGATCGCCGCCATTACTAGTAAAAAAAATATAAAAATAATAATAAAAATGCCATAAATCTATCTATCTATTGCGCTATAACTTTTGCGCAAACCAATCAATATACGCTTATTGTGATTTTTTTTTGTCAGGGGTGCCAAAAATATGTGGAAGAATACATATCGGCTTAAACTGAGGAAGAAATGTCATTTTTTATATATTTTTTGGGATATTTATTATAGCAAAAAGTAAAAAATATTGCTTTTTTTTTTAAATAGTCCATCTTTTTTTGTTTATAGCACAAAAAATAAAAACTGCAGAGGTGATCAAACTCTATTTGTGGGAAAAAAAGAACGTCAATTTTGTTAGGGTACAGCGTCGCACGACTGCGCAGTTGTCAGTTAAAGCGGTGCAGCGCCGTATCGCAAAAAATGGCCCGGTCAGGAAGGGGGTAAATTCTTCCAGGGCTGAAGTGGTTATTAATAATCTTCTGTTCAGGAATCTCCCTTGGTACAGGTATTGTCGGCTGTTGCTGTTCCAGGCGGTATCACTCCGCATGTGATATTAGCTGGCGCTATACGGGAAGCATCGGCTTATGCAGCTCTAGCTCCATTCAGAACACTGATGCTCTAGGATGGCGGGTCGGGAACCCGCAAGCTGGGCTTGCTGTCCTGCCATCCCAGAGCAAGAGGTCGTGGGCCACAATCAGAGGGCTCCGCGGGTCAGTGGTTGGGCACCCCTGCTGTATGGTGACCTTTAGGCTTGATCTCAGGCAAGATGATTAGCAGGTATGTAGTCCAGTCTGTATGATATAATTGTTCAACATGCTTACCAAATTTCCTGATTGTTCGAAGGACAAGAGAAAACCCACATGATAACTAGTGTTGGGCTCAGATGTGTTTGTACACGAGTCCAAACTGCCTGAAGCTATCCCACAGGGAAGCTGTCAAAGCCAACAGCCAATCGTAGGCAGTGGAGGCATTTCCCATCCTGCAGCCGCATATATACATGCTATTTGTATACCTTCCAAACAAGTGACATTATTATGCAATTGAAAAGTCATTATGTTTAATTAAATTGAAGCAGATTGTGTGGAAAAACAGATGGCAGTTCATACACACACAAATTAATTGGTGGCAATACTTCCTCCTGCAGTTAATTTGTAAATTAGAGCTAAAACAGCTTTCCTAACCTTAAGGGGTTGTAAAGGTAATTTTTTTTTTAAATAACAAACATGTTATACTTACCTTCATTTTGTAGCTCGTTGTGCACAGAGTGGCCCCGAACCTGGTCTTCTGGGGTCCCTGGCGGCTGTTTCAGCTCCTCCCCGCAAGGACTTACCACCTTAATGCGAGCTCCCTCGCATGGTGGTTAGTTCTTGCGGGCGCGCTCCCGTGATACAGCCGGCAGCTATAGCCGCTCACTGTATCACTCGTCCCCACCCCCCGCCGTGCCGCGTCATTGGATGTGATTGACAGCAGCGCGATCCAATGGCTGCGCTGCTTTCAATCCATCCACTGTAGCCAATCAGCAGCCAGGCTGAGCGGCGAAATCAATGTCGGGAGCGAGCTCAGGACTTTCGAGGGGTCAGGTAAGTAAAACGGGGGGTCTGGTAGCGGCGGTATTGTCGGAAGTTTTTTCACCTTAATGCATAGAATGCATTAAGGTGAAAAAAACTTTTACCTTTACAACGCCTTTAAAGGCTTCTTTAGTCTGAGTGAAACCTGAGCCATAGGCAACATTCACACAAGAGTTTGTGTTTGGCCGCTGGGAGGAATTAGCAGATTTTTACCAGTGGTTATAAACACTGTTGCACACACCTGCAGGTGTCAGCTGTTCGATTTGTACTGTTACATCCGAATCCTGACTCTGGATGCTCTGCGCCCAGGGTCAGCGTTGCAGAGTTTTGGCCAGGCACAAATAAGAAGCTGGTTTATGCAGTCATAGCAGAAACGGTTGCTGCATCCAGAGGCTGCGTTTAGCCGCCACTGAACACCGCAAATTATCTACACATGAATTCCTGTGTAAATGTAACCTAAGCAATCTTATAAAGGATACGTTGCTGCTTAGGTGACTTAAGTTGTGTTAACAGGTGTCATTCAGCACAGGTATAACATAAAGCACATGTGGTCAAACACAAGGCCCACGGGCCGCATCTGGCCCTTGCACAATTCCTGCAGCACCCCCTCATCTCCGCCTCCACCTTGTCTCAGCAGAAGAGAGGAGGACAGAACTCTCTACCAGACCCTGCGCTTCTCTGCAGCGTTGGCACCCCCTCTTGTCCACCTGCCCTGATCTCAGCGTTCAACAGATTTGGGCAGCTCGCTCCAGGCCTCCTCTGGTCCTCTTTCAGACCATGCACTTTCTGCTTCCCAGCTTCGCTGCCAGCTTCTTCCCGGCCACAGCACAAGGTAAGGGGGGTGCACTGTGATGTAAGGGATGGTGGAGACTCTTGGCTTCTGATGGTGGGGGGACTCTTGACATCTGATGCAAAGGGGATTGGAGTACTCTGGACATCTAGTCATACACATACAATTGGTCCTTTGAGGGCAACCTTAATGCTGATGCGGCCCACAATGAAATTGAGTTTGGCACCCCTGACATAAAGTGTCGCATGTGAAAAGATTAGAGCTCCACCTGCTGGCTGGGTTGAGAATGAAAATTTAGATATTTGCATATTCTTAGCAGGGGATCTGTGATCCTAGGGGGTCATCACAGCACTTGATTAGAGGTAAGGGGAAAAAAGACCATCAGGTTGGTTTAGACAGGGTGGGAGGGAGGTGTTGAATTGCATTACAAAAAGACAGCCGTTGTGCATTAGGGCTCGTTCACACCAGCCGCTGCATTATAACTCAGCGGCTGTTGTGTGGTGCATTGGGGCTGAGATCAGCGCAGTGATGAGCTCAGAAGATTGCACTGTTTTTTTTGTTTTTTTCAAACAAACTTTGAGATGTCACCCAGCAAAGTTGGCTTGTACCTTTAGCAAAGAAACAGGCCCAAAGCATAATGTTTCCACCTCCGTGCTTGACTGTAGGGGTCTTCTTGGGGTCAAAGTCAGCATTTTTCTTCCTCCAAACACGGCGAGTCGAGTTAATGCCAAAGAGCTCAATTTTGGTCTCATCTGACCACAGCACTTTCTCCCAATCCTTCGCTGAATCAATTAGATGTTCATTGGCATGACTGTACATGTGCCTTCTTGAGGAGAGGAGAGGGACACGCTGTGTTAGGAGGAAGAAAAATGCTGACTTTGACCCTAAGAACACCATCCCTACAGTCAAGCACGGAGGTGGAAACATTATGCTTTTAGGCCGTTTCTCTGCTAAAGGTACAGGTCAATGCCGCATTGAGGAGCCAATGGATAGGGCCACGTATTGTAAAATCTTAGATGAGAACCTTCTTCCCTCAGCCAGAAAACTGAAGATGGGTCTTCCAGCATAATGACCCAAAACGTACCGCCAAGGCAACAAGGGAGTGGCTCGAGAAGAAGCCAATTAAGGTCATGGAGTGGCCTAGCCAGTTTTCAGACCTTAATCCTATAGAAAATTTATGGAGGGAGCTGAAACTTCGAGTTGCCAAGCAACAGCCAAGAAACCTTAAGGATTTAGAGAAGATCTGTAAAGAAAAGTGGACCAAAATCCCTCCTGAGATGTGTGCAAGCCTGGTGACCAACTACAAGAAACATCTTACCTCTGTTTGCCAACAAGGGTTTCTCCACCAAGTACTAAGTCATGTTTTGCTTGGGGATCAATTACTTATAAATCGAGTTGCAGTTCAGTGAGTAAAATAACATTTGCTTCGTGGTTTTTTTTTTTTTTTTTCTGGATTTTTGGTTGATATTCTGTCTCTGCATGGGATCAAAAAATTATTCTCCTCACTGTAGGGGGAGCATGTAAATTGCTCCATTGCCTTCCCCCAATGTGGCAGTGCTGGAGATTTAAACTTCAGAATACTTGCCTCCCTTCAGCAATCCAATGTCCTTAGCTGGCTTCGGCATGTTGTACTGGGTGCTGAGCTCCTGCTCTCTTCATTGGCTGGGGCAGGATGAAATCACTCCTGTGCTTGCGCAGCTCAGTGTACATTCCAAAGAAGACTGCGAGCAGACATGTAAGTTTCCTTTATTGAATGTCTCTTCTGTAATAAAGAGCCTTCCTGCTCACAATTTTTAAAAGAAGGACTTCAGTTCTTCCTTAAAGTGATTGTAAAGGCAGAAGGTTTTTTTTATCTTAATGCATTCTATGCATTAAGATTAAAAGTCTTCTGTGTGCAGCAGCCCGGCCCCCCTAATACTAACCTG
This sequence comes from Aquarana catesbeiana, assembly GCF_042186555.1. Classification (NCBI taxonomy): domain Eukaryota; kingdom Metazoa; phylum Chordata; class Amphibia; order Anura; family Ranidae; genus Aquarana; species Aquarana catesbeiana. Next base: position 137,759,608 of record NC_133327.1, on the reverse strand, counting down.
AGGTCCCTCTAGATCCAGCGATGTTGTAGGAGTGTCTCGGCTGCCTGGGACGCCTCTCGGCCCTCGGGACTCCGGCTGCTGTCAATCAAAGTCAGCCAATGAGGAGAGAAAGGGGACGGGGCCAGGCCAGGCCTTGGCTCCGTGTCTGAATGGACACAGGGAACTGTGGCCCGGCCCAGGTGCCCCCATACCAAGCTGCTTGCTGTGGGGGTACTCAACAGGAGGGAGGAGCCAGGAGCACCGAAGAGGGGACCCAAGAAGCGGAGAATTGGGTCCGCTCTGTGCAAAATGATTATACAGGGCAGGTAAGTATGACATGTTTGTTATTTTTAAAGAATAAAAAAAGAGACTTTACAATCACTTTAAGTACCTATTACACAAGGGCTGGGAGAGGGTACTTAATGCTGCAAATTGTGACTGAGAGCTTAAAGTAAATCAAGGGCTAATTTAAAAAAAAAAATTCTATTAGATAGGCACATGTGGAGCTCAGTGTACATTCTAGGCATGCTTTGGGTGCTTGGACGAAGTAACCAAAAGAATGAATTAAGATGGAACGTAGCGACAAGGGAGAGCACAGGGGGTGGGGGTTTTGTAAAGTAAGTGTGCCATAGTGTGAAAATATGCTGTGGCAGAAAACATCTGCTTTAAAGGGGCTGTGGCTCTTTGCTTGTGTGTGAATGAGGTAAGGGAAGAATTGGGAAGCAAAAAGAAGAAAAATAGAAAATGCAAAGGTTTACGGGAAACTGTAACTTCAATCAGAAATAAGATTAAAATGAATAGCCCATTAAAAGATAAAAAAAATGATGAGCTCATCTCTCTGTTACTCTGCTTTCTCCTCCTATTGATTTGCACCTTGTCAGCACATAAACTGATCTGTCCCTAGTAAATGCAGACATACTTTCCCATTGGAGCTGTATTGCAGCACACTGCAATGCACTACCATATGTTGTGGTGCATTGTGTTGCTAAAAATAGAGCATCCATCTTTATTTTTTGAACATTGGCAGCCTGCGTTAACGCATCACACCAGAACGTGATGGTGTGAATGAGTCCTAACAATACAGTATGGCATAGTCTTTTCAATGGCTCTTAAACGCCATTCCTGTATTGGGACTTTTTGTAAAACATTTATTGGACAAATGTCACAAGCATTTAGTAATGCTCCCTTTTTTTCCTCTAATACTATGACTTCTTACAATTATCAACTCCAGCTAGTGGCCAAAATGAAGTAGATTTCCTCTCACTTCCTGTTGTCTCCCTCCGTTTGTAAGTCGGATGTTTGTAACTAGGGGACTGCCTGTATACTTTTTCTGGAATACTGCAATCAGAAAATACTGTATATTGCATTTTGGCCACAAAATAAGGCTGATGATCATCTGAAGTCAAAGTATTAGAGAAGATACTTTGGATAGGCCCAGGGTAGTTGTGTCTGTTGAATGGACCTACCTCTGGGCCATCCATCGTAAATTTGGCTTTGGTCCCTGTTTTATTAAGTAACTACGTATGCTCTACTCAGCCCCTACGGCCAAAGTACATATCGACAATTCATTGTCCTCTTCCTTTCCTCTATCCAGGGGAACAAGACAGGGCTGTCCCCTTTCCCCAGGTCTGTTGCTCTCTCCATGGAGCCTTTGGCCAGTCAGTGACAGAAGTTTTTTCACCTTAATGCATAGGATGCATTAAGGTGAAAAAAAACATGGGGTTTACAACCCCTTGAAAGCTCAGACAAGCTTTATAAGTTCTGGACATTTAATTGATGTAGAGAAAGAAGACTGCAAATAAACAGGTACAACGTATGTCGGAGGATTTGTTTCATCTGTGTATCACCTGGGGCCAGTCACTTCATTGGTTATATGTAAGGGTTTACAGCCACTTTAAGCTTTTTTTCCCAGAGATGTGCATCCTGGAAAACACTTCCCCTTACCCTAGTCAGCAATTTCTTTATTACTTCACGAGCACCTGAGCTCTCGTACTAAAAATGTTTTTCAAGAAATTGGGTAGTATAATGCTCTCCCTTGTATGGGCTGGAAAAATCCCATGTTTTGCTAAATTCACATTGCAACTTCCTTTGTCATATGGGGTAATATCCCTTCTTCATATTCAGCTGTAATATTGGGCAGCAATAGTGATTTTAGTCCACTGGTGGTTTTCACAAACCAAAGACATCCCTGAATTTACCCTGGAAGCAGCCCTCTTGGGCTCATATGGTACCTTAAAGAGGAACTTCAGTCAGAAAATTAGGTCCTGCTAGATCACTTCTGGCTGGCCCCTTTTGCAGGTATAGCTATGTAAAACATTAAAATCCATTAATACACTGACTCACACTTATGTGCATATGCTCAGTTGCTCTCTGTTTTTTGGCATTGTGCCGAAAATCAGAGCCACCAAAGGCTGATCTGCTGACAGCCT